>NC_030852.1:32312558-32318178 GCF_000208745.1 Theobroma cacao
AAAGGGAGGTAAAGAGTTGCCTCTTTCCGGTGGATATTTTCGGGTGCGAAGTTAGAGACGGATTTTCACCGAAGCGTCGGGATAAATCTGAACTCTAAATTTCAAAACCCATTAAGCCAAATAGTCATTATTAAAATAATATATGTAGAAAGATTTTGTTAATTCAAATAAATATTACTAAACAAAGTTAAATTAATCGTTTAAAAGTTAATTAATTAATTATTTAGATAAGCTTTGTAAACAAGTAAAAAAATTGACCAACAACAAACATGGATTTAAATAACCAAAAAATAAAGTATATATATAATAAAAAATATAATAAAATAATAATAACAAATAATCAAAATTTTTAAATAATCAATAAACGCGGGCATGTAGATACCATCGTTTTATACTGTCATTACATGCCACTCTTATTTTGCAAATGGCACGGGAATCCCGATGATAAGATTTCCCCGAGGAGCTTGTAGAGACGAGTTCTTTTGGGGATATCTCTAGGTGAGGAGGATTTCGAGACTTCACCAAAGCGTTGGGATAGCCTTCGAATAATTTTCCAATAAAAGATTACCGACTCCATTATTTAAAATAAATAAGTCACGACATCATTCTACGCTTGCACCATATGCATACGTAAGACCAAGTTAAAAACTCAGTCTGACAATTCAATTTAATTAATAAAATAGAGATTAAACTAAGAAAATGCTATATTAAGATAACTTAAGATAAATGGTACCGTTCACAGAACGGGCGTCACGGAGGTGCTAATCCTTTTCCGTGCGTAACCGCACTCCCGAACTCATATCTAAAAACGTGGACCGGTTCTCATTCTTTCGACGGGCCTAAAATTAATTTAAGACTTCATCAATTAGAACTGAGTCAATAGGTGGCCAATTGCACCTAGTAAAAAGATTGGTGGCGACTCCCACACCCTGAGATTTTTAATTTTCGTCGCGTCTGGCGGACGGGTTCCCAGACCCGCACGTCACGACACTTATTATATAAGCATAGACATATTCACTATGCCACTTGGATTTATGTTCTGAATTTTTTCATCCAAAATTTTACATATATATATATGATATCTATTGATGTTTTGGGATGAACTAAAATTATCTAACGACAATTCAACATTTAACGATCAGTGTTTGGAGATGCTATCTACCCCAATCATTCTAATTTCACTATTATCTTGCTGAGTCTTGTTTGAGCTGTTGGTGTCTCACTTTTGTTGCAGAGACGACAGATCTTGCAATAATTGGAAATAAAGATCAATTTTTGTCTGTTTATGGCTCTTACATTTTCTTGTGACTGACTTCTTGTGCCATGATGTGGTTGTTTTTTTGTGTACCATATTTCTCTACTTTTTGTTCTGAATATTTTGAGCTGTTCGATTATAGGTGGACATGTTTTTTTTTTTAGTCTTTCCAGGGTTGCTTCGTAGGAAGTAGCATGTGCTACGATGATGTATAATTGTATATGATTGTATTCGGAGACCCCAGTTGATTTCTCCTTAGCCAGGCTACTTGGTCTTTCCAAGCAATGCAATACAATTCTTAATTTTTTTTTTTTTAAAAAAGCATGATTGCAATTTGATTTAGTGACGATTAAGACATCATATGTAAATTATGTGACATATATATAAAAATTGTACTTGATAGTCTGAATGTTAAGAAATTTGGTCTAAGAAAGATTTTGATAAGAACCTTGGAATTATTATGAGTTAATTACATTTTTAATATCATATTAAGTATAATATACATTTTCATTCAATTTATTGAAATTCATCACTTAATTGTTAATCATCTAGAAAAAATGAGTAGTCACAAAACTTACATGATTTTTATAAAAATTCAAAAGAATTTGAAAATCACAAAATCTATATGATTTTAGTAGTTTTTTTATCACACAAACCAAATCATTTTCTTTTTTCACTGATTCAAATAACACCTATTCATTTTATATGACTCAACTTTCAGCTCATACAAAAAGCATTTATTTTTTGTATATAATCATTCTTTCTCTTCTTTATTTGATAAGAGTTAATTAGAAATCTTTCATTATTTTACTTTAACTTGTATCTTTTCAAAATGGCATCTATTGCTGTCGGGAATGCTAGTCGTAGAGATTATGATTCCCTTTGCAACCTTTGTGATTATGATGGTTCAAGTTTGAAGGATATTCTACAACACCAGAAGCAATACCACAGAGCACAAATCAAATACAAATGTGATTTATGCAAGCGCGGTTTCGAAACTAAAGTCGCAAGAAAAGAGCATCGTGATAACGGTCATTAAAGGATATCTAAATATGCCCGACCATATACTATATTTATAGGATATTATATTGTTGTTTATAGTTGTTATTGTTGTTTAGTTACCTATTAATTTAAATGGTTGTGTTTAGTTACTTAGGTTTAATTACTTAATATATTAATGTATGAATTATTGGTGGGCATTAATGATTTATATAAAATATATATGTTATGTTATTTGTTATGTTTACTTTTATGGTTTGTTATTTTAGTTATGTTCAATCTTTTCTTTCCTAATTTTACTAACCAAATAATCTCTGAAAAATTATTGGGTATCTGACTAGAGACGAGAGAGAAACCAAAAACAGAGAAAATTAAAAAGAAAATATTTATAGATACAACAAAGAAAAAACGAGAGAGTTGATGAGCAAAACAAGGAAGCCTAACTGAACAGGCTTGAAAACCAGGTTGTGGCAATGGAGGAGGAGGTGCCTGGGAGTATCTTGGCCTTGTCAGGAAGCTAGAGAAAGTCTTGAAGCATGCTTGTCGATTTTAACTGATACCAAAAAAGTCTGCTCTTAGTCCTGAAGAATGGACTCCATACGAGAAATGTCATGAGAAATTTTTCAATAAAAAAAATTATTGAAACACGCACATGCAAATAGATCATGTTAATAAGGATAATATATTTATAAATTATTATTCACAAATAATTATCGTCTTTGTCATCATTTATCAACCGCAAAACTTTTAGAAATTGTTTGTCTCCAAAAACACATGATTTGAATTTTTTTTAAAAAAAAATGGTATTAAAATTGTAATCAATCCGTTAAAATGGTCAATTCCCTAAATTTGACCGTCTGTTCCAAGACCAGAGGCTTTGCTTTTATGGCTTGTAGTAATATATCGACTGATTTATTTAAGAAAGAGTTCAGGACCCACTTGGGGGCTGCCAAGGAAAGGGATGTTTTCTTCTTTTTCCTTTTCAATTAAGCAGTAAATAGCAACATTTAATCGAAGCCTGCCTTAATCCTAATCATTATTTAATTAATTAGGATGATGGATTATGCCAGCATCTGATTGAAGAAGAAAATATACTTTTTAGATCAAGAAGCCTGTAGATTTTACATTCTACTCATTCACTTTAGCCAGTTCAGTTTTTAACACACACAAAAAATTATTTGTGGCTTACGTTCAAACTTTAGTTAAATTAACAATACTATATGCAAAATATTTTATAACATCGCTAATTAAAAATAAAATAATAATTGTACAAAATTTAAAAGATAATCTAAAGGCTACATAAACAAAAATATAAAATGTAAAATTAATGTATTGTTCAACAACAAAAGCTACATCATAACTAACGTAAATTAAATTCAATTGGTAAATTGGATCTAAATGTAAGGGAGTAAATATTTGAGGTTTGAATTGGTAATTGTAGACACCTAAAACAAATAAATAAATAAATAATTTTAAATTATAATAAAATGAAACAAAATAATAAAAAATAATAAAATGAAAAAAAAAGGATGGCTAGGCGCCTTCCCCAACCACCCCGCATGATGGGGTTCTGGCCACCAACTCCCTGGTGCCAGAACTCCATCGCCAGGTTGTCCAAATTTTTGGACAACCCGACTTTTTAAGGGCTATCTGCAAAGAACAGAAAAAAAAACAACAAAAAAAAATCCTAGATCTACTAGCAGCAAATACCTAGCCACAGGAACAAAATAAAAAAGAAAACGAAAAGCAAAAAAGAAAAGGGGTTAGATCTGAGAAATGAGTGGGAGAGGGGTTCAAGGGTGAAGAGTTTTGGCTGGCAGCGGAGAGAAGAGAGGGAGTGGATCTGTCTAGGTGTCCGACCGAAGAAAGAGAGTTTGGCGCCAGCGACAGAAAGCAAAGAGATCCGCCGGCGAGAAAGAAATAAAAAAGAGGAAGCCGAAGGAGAGGGAAAGAGAGGGATCGATCGGCGAAGAAGAGAAAAGTTAGGGAGAGAATAGAGAGAGTGACGGCTAGAGAGAAAAAAAAGAGCCAAAAATAAAAGAGGAAGGAGAAAATAAGGTTTAAATACCTAGGGCTTGAGGGCCAAAACGACGTCGTTTTGAGCAGTTCTACAGGCACCAAACGGTGCGTTTTGGGTCTTGCTTTGTGGGCCTCAAGGGGCGGGCCTAGTGCAGCAGATTTGGGCTCTCACGGGCCACCAAGTTGGGTTAGTCCAAGCCCAGAAAGGTAACCCGTTTTTCTTGGTTTGGGCTCATTTCAATTGATTTTGGGCCAGTCCATTTTATTAAATTAATTGCAATTTTTGGTTGTCATGATTTAAAACATAGTAGTAAAAGTTATTTTTTTTGAATGCCTATATTTAATATCAGAAAATCAGAAAAAATAATAATAAAAATGATGGTGAAAACGCATAGTTTAGAAGAATATATATAAATATATTTTAAATAAATAAAATACAATAATATAAAATTTTCATAATATATTTAGTTTCTTAAATAATAATAATAATAAATAAATAAAATAAATATGGTAATAATAAGTTAAAAAAAATGAATGAAATGATTATTTGAAAAATCTCACCTAAAAGAGGTAAAGAGTTGCCTCTTCTAAGTGGGATTTTTTTTTACACGAAATTCGAGACGAATTTTCACCGAAGTGTCGGGATAAATCCAAACTCCAAACCTCGATACCCATCAACTCAAATAATGATACATATTGAGAAAAGTAAATCTACACAATATCACATTTAAATCTAGGTTAGTGTAGTCAGTTAATTAGCAAATAAATATCATTAAATAAAATTGAGTTAACCATTAATTTAATTAATTGTTTATTTGATTAAAAAGGAAGATAATACATAAGATGGAATATTAATTCACTATGCTAGCTAAAGAATATAGATTTAAATAGGAAACTCTAAAAGCAATAATAATAATAAATAATCAATAACAAATAATATTAAGTATATGAACAAAATGATAAATATTATTAAACACATAATTGAGTGGATTATAAATCACCTAAATCAATAAACGCGTGCATGAGATATCATCATTTTATCCTGTCATTGCATGCCACCATTTATCTTATAAATGGTGCGGGAGTCCCGATGATGGGATTTTCCCGAGTAGCTTGTAGAGACGAGTTCTTCCAAGGATATCTCTAGGTGAGGAGAATTTCGAGATTTCACCAAAGCGTTGGGATGATATTCGAATAATTTTTCAATAAAAGATTACCGACTCCATCATTTAAAAAAAACAAGTCATGACATCATTTTACGCTTGCATCATGTGCATACGTAAAATTAAATAAAAAACTCAGTCTGTCAATTTAATTAAAAATTTTAATTAATTAAAGTAGGGATTA
>NC_030852.1:32961378-33105286 GCF_000208745.1 Theobroma cacao
AGTTTTCCAGGTTAACGTGTTTTCACTTGTCGATGTAATTTTATGTAAAAATTGATGCAGGACTAAGTGGTAGAGATGATGTGCTTCCAATTTATATTGGAGACGACAGGACTGATGAGGATGCATTCAAGGTAAGTACATCACTCTAATTGCAGTTGTTATTATGTGTGGCATTTAGAAAATTTGCATCAGATTCTAACACTATGGTTTATTCAGGTTTTGCGGGAAGGAAGCCGTGGTTATGGGATCTTGGTGTCTTCGGTGCCCAAAGAGAGCAAGGCATTCTACTCTGTCAGGGACCCATCAGAGGTAGAAAATCCTGCTCAAGATCAAGATGTTCTTATTTCTCTGTCACATCACACTGACATGGAATTCTGCGCAGGTGAAGAAGTTTCTCAAGGCTTTGGTGAGATGCAAGAAGTTTGAAGAAGCTTGAAGAAATTAGGAGCACTATAATTGTCAAGCGGAGCATTTAGTTGCATGCAAATAAATATTGCACTCAATTCTTATTTTGGATCATAAACCCAGAATGAATCCAGTCATTTCCAGTGGCCTCATTATTTCTAATCTTTGTCAGAATTTTGAAAATTATTAATTGATAACAAATTATTTATATGAATATTTTACCCTTATTATTGTAAGGCATATTCCCCCCGCTAATGGGTTTAATTTTATTTTTTCCTGTTTGCATTGGTTCTTTAATTATTGGCTGTTTGATTATTTAGTCTAGTAAAGCCAATCTATTAGAAACATAATCTTTTGCTTTGAGGTCAATAATTAATGCACAAGCACAAAATATAACAAAAACAAAGGAAAAAGCAAAAGAGAAGGCATTGAGTTTTCTAAAGCACTGTTTATTTTTTCTTGTACTGAAAGGAAGATGAACTCGCAGATGAAAGCATCACGGAGAATCCGAGAAGAGATGCAGCCATATTCAAGCACCGCCATCCACATAAAGATAAAATTGCCGAAACATTTTGCCTTATGATATTACCATCATTGTAAAGGCAGAAGAAACACATCAAAGTTATTAATAGTATGACACTAATCAAACGCCCTTTTCTTCTTTATTAGTTATATACCAAATAGTATTTCATTTGAAGTGCACAATAATTATATATCTTTTTTAAATTCATCAACATGTGCGCTTAGCTGTATATGTCTTAAGAGTAAATTACTTAATAATTTGGACAATTTATTTTTAAATTATGGCAGCTGCAACCAACAAAACCCCTTTTCTTTTCCTCTACTACGGAGTTTGTTCCTTGTTTTCAGAATTTTTTTTTTCGTTTGTCAAATTTCCTTACTCAATTATGTTAAATTTTATTTATGAATTTCCCATTTTGGTTGGGAATAATAAATTCATAAATAATTCGCACCAATCCGAGGTCGACCATCCGTTGCAAAAATCTATAATACATTCGGGTAAAGTTCTTATCCATGGAAAATATCCGGCACTTGATAAATTTCACTTAAAACTACCCAAAACCGAACATTGAAAAACTCGAACCTCCATTAACGAACTTCCACCTGTCCAGAACTTTTCCCACATATATATAAAAGAAAGAATTTCCCCCTTCCCTTCGATTTTTATTTTATCTCATCTCTCTCTCTCTCACGAAAATGTCACTCTCCTTGCAATCTCCGCCTACCGCATTTCTCTCTTCTTCTTCTTCTTCGTTAGCAAAATCAAGGTTAAGATTTGCGAATGTGTCTTCTTCTTCGGCTCTACTCTTCAAGTTCAACAGATCTTTTCCAGTTATTCGAGCCTCCTCGTCCTCGAGCTTCTCTTCTTCTCTCGACACTGGTTTACCTCTCGTTTCTTTTTGGATCTTTCGTTCAAATGTGTAAACTTTTTAGTGGTTTCTTTGGTTTTTAATTGATGGGATGTTTCTAATTTATCAGGGTTGAGTACTGAATTGGATGCTGTGTCTACTTTCAGTGAGATAGTTCCTGACACTGTGATCTTTGATGATTTTGAAAGGTAAGGATCGTTTTCTTCTGGGTTATGGAATAAAATTTTGATTCAAAAGGCCGACTTCTATTTACTAATTAATTGAAATTGATAGGTTTCCACCAACTGCCGCAACTGTTAGCTCTTCATTGCTGTTGGGTATATTGAGCCTTCCTGATACCATCTTTAGAGTGAGCTTTTTCATTTGAAATGAATGTATAGGGAGCTTAAAACCTTATATGTATATATAAAATTCACAAGCTAATTTTTTTTTTGGGGTTTAGAATGCTGTGGATATGGCTTTGGCGGATTCAGGATGTTCTGGGCTGGACAACCCTGAACTGAGGTTGTCTTGTTTCTGTAACAAGGTACGTGTACTTATGCATTGAACTATTAAGTCATAATGCATGAACTTTTTGGCCTTTTGCTACCTATTATTCATTTACGTTGACAAAGAAGGGAAAAAAGACTGCAATTGGATCGTTAGTTTTTAACATGTGGTTGTTCATCAAGTCTAGGCTTTAGTAAATGTTGGTGGCGACTTGGCAAAGCTAGTTCCTGGTCGGGTTTCAACAGAAGTGGATGCACGTCTGGCTTATGACACACATGGCATTATTAGGAGGGTATTGACTTTTCTCATGTGTCCATTTATGTTTTTTGCTGAATTTTTTTATTCTGTTGTATGATCCTGTTGTTTGTTATGTCAATCCCAGCCAATTTTAATGGTTGAAAATTGTGTAGGGTCTAACGCATACGCGTCAATGTTGAAAATTTTAATTGAATATACACACTGATGAAATGAACTAATTTGTTCATTCAGTTGAAAATTTTAAGTGAACATACAATTTTTACTTGTCTTATGTGGACTTGAGGTTCGTCTCTTAGCATTTGGAATGAGAAGTATAGTGAAAGACTAATTATTTGTTATACATGATTATATTTTAAAACGCATGGTGATTATAGGGATGTTCCTTATCAAATATATTTTATATACTATTATATAAGATGAGTGAAATTGCCTTCTAAAACTTTGCACTTTGTTGGTACTAAACTTACTGTTTGTTTTTATTATGTTTTAGTAGTTTATTTATCTATTTTTTTTTATTTATTTTTGATAGGCTCCCTGGTGCTAAAAGCTTGTTGAAATATGCAGGTGCATGACTTGTTGAAATTGTATAATGAGATTGATGTTCCTCCTGAGCGTTTATTGTTTAAAATTCCTTCAACTTGGCAAGTGAGTACCTCAATGAAATCTCTGTACAGATATGAAGTTTTAATAGTCGTGGAATGTAAAAGCTAAATGATCCTTGCGGTTGCTTGTTGGTTATGCAGGGAATAGAAGCCTCAAGATTGCTAGAATCTGAGGGTATACAGACACATTTGACTTTTGTTTACAGGTATGTGATTAAGTAGAAAATGATGTTGCTTGATTATAATTTAAGGAAATTTCTGCACATGCTATATATAACCAAAAAAAAAAAAACTCGCATGGGAGACTCTGCTTTCATCCTTAGTTTTTTCTAATCATTGCTTGTTCCGGTTTGTTTCTTCAGCTTTGCTCAAGCTGCAGCTGCAGCCCAAGCTGGCACTTCTGTTATTCAAATTTTTGTTGGCCGTGTTAGGGTACTTTTTTCCCCAAAAAGCCTACTTTGATGAATTTAATGTGCAAACCTTCATATATGTTAGCCTCAAAACACATTTTCCATTCTTCAGGACTGGGCACGCAATCATTCTGGTGACCCTGAGATTGAAGCTGCTATTCAAAGAGGAGAGGATCCTGGTTTGGTTCTGGTTAGTTAAACAACTTTTATCTTCTGAGTTTAGACTTAGGTTGTTCTGTTTATAGAATTTTGTTGACTACTGGTGACTTACAAAATTGTTTCTCTGAGTAGCCACATCGGTTCTAATGCTTTCTGAAGTGCATTGAATCTGTTGCTTGTGACTGTTGAGCCTTTTGTTAGTACTTTTTTAATGAAAAACAGAGATTGTTCTTTTTACTATATTAAAGTTATGATTCTAGGTTTCCTTGTTTTTCCTTTTCTTTTCTCTCCATTCAGCATCTCTTCTAAGTCTAGATTGCTGAGAATCTTTGATGCCGACAAATTTTGAATGACTTAGGAATAATGTCAAGGGGTCATCATTGAATTTACCTTTTCTTTTTCTTGTCTCCTTTTTAATAGTTCTAGGAATACTTGTTATTGACAACTTGTACTCTAGGAAAGATCATGTCACCGATAATATGATTGTTATTTAGTATTTAAAGTTTATACAATATATTTAATGTGTCTGCATCTTATAATTTATAATGTAATACTAACACAAAACGGTTTGAAACCAATGTACTGTCGTTGGTTGCTGCAGGTGACAAAAGCTTACAATTACATTCACAAATATGGGCATAAATCAAAGCTTATGGCAGCAGCAGTTCGAAACAAGCAGGATTTATTCAGTCTGCTGGGGTATCATATGACTTGATTCTTATCAATTTTAATGGGAAATCATTACAAATTAAGAATCAAATATTTTCTTTTCTTGAACCTGTGGTATTGTTTATTCCTTTCAGGGTTGACTATATCATTGCACCCTTGAAGGTGTTACAATCACTCAAAAAATCAGTTACTGTTCCTGATGAGAAGTACTCTTATGTGAGGAGGCTGTCCCTGCAGTCTGCTGCCACCTACAATTTCACTGCTGAGGAGGTCTGCTTTCTTTTCATACTTTTTTCAACTCACATAAAACATGGGAAAAGGAAATAAAAAATCACTGCACATAATAATTACAAATTGCAATTGATGTGAATCTAGTAATTTTGCCAGGATATTGCATTCATGATCTTACGATTTGAAATTTAGGTACTCCTTTGATAGTTTCTAATGCTATAGCTATGTAGAAACAGCCTTTGTAGGTATGTTCATGTCTTTGGAGTTAGGCCTTTGATTTGCACCTCTAAATATGGGTTGTCAATGTTTAGGTTTAACTTATCATTTCAGTACCCTGTAGATAGACTTTCCATATCAAGAAAATATTTTTCAGTTCATTGCTAATCTGGTTATACTTGCTCTTTGTGGTACCTTGTTGGTAGCTTGAGTACTTTCCCCCTTTATTTTAACTTTTGAAATAGAATGACTAAAAGTGGAGATGAAGAACATCTCTAGCTATGGAGCTTATCATTAGTTGGAGATCATAAGAAAGGGTAAAGATCTATAGATAAAGGACGAAAGATAAAATTGGAAAATTCCGGGATTTAATAAGATTCTTGTGGCATTTTCATGTACCACTTTGGTTACTACTATTATCCCTTGTTGGAAAATAGAAAATGGAAGCATATTCTTTTCTACATCCTTTGCCTTCCAGCACCATATTCACAGCAACCACATCAATCTTTTTCTCCTCATCCGGCTAGTTGCTGCAACTCTATTAATGAATTAGACCATGCACCTCTTTACAACCTTAAGTCATCAAGACTATGCACTTGGTTCCCTATTAGTTTAAATTTCAGTTCTTTCAGAAATGTTTTTCCTTGTCTTCATCCTTCCTGTGCTCAACTAATGAGCACAAGCATGCATAACAATGTTATTTTTGTTTCTAGAAACCATGAACTGTTTGGTGACTGATGTTGTCTCTATGTTCAGCTCACAAACTGGGACCAATTAAGCCTAGCATCATCTATGGGACCTGCATCCGTGGAGCTTCTGGCTGCTGGACTAGATGGATATGTTAATCAAGCAAAGCGAGTTGAGGAATTACTTGACAAGATTTGGCCACCTCCAAATGTCTAAAGAGTGGCTTCTTCATTTTGAAGCACATCTCATCTGGCATAAAATAAGAGGATGTACCCAACTCCACAATGTTGTTAGCAACACTTTGTTTTAGCAGAGCACTTGAGTTGGTATTTAATGCTTGATGTTAATCCTGCATCTTTTCATGTTGTCAATGAACACAAAGCTGATGTTGCCCTCTCCCATTGCATGTGGTAACGCTCTTCTGCCTACTGTCCGAAAAATTGCATTCAATTTCACGGCAAAGCCTTCCTCTTTTAATACTGTTATATTTTCTGCGATTATCGATTGTTTCTCTTTCAAAAACATACGGTGTTGACTGTTGAGTTCTGCTGTGAGGTTCGTTTTGGGCATAAGGGCTGGAACATTCTATATCCAGGCTAGGCCTGAGTTGTTGTCGTCAGAAATTGGAACAATATAGAGAAAACATCAAACCCATTTCTGAAATAGGCTTTTGGTGTCATTCAAGCCCAAGAAATTGGCAGCCTGTAAGGAAAGTCCCTTGCCTTAGAAGCTAGAAGACGGGAACCTATGTGCGGGGGGGAGCTGTTCGATAACGGTATCTACCCCTCCCAAATCCTTTCTCTAAAAAATAATAAAAAATTGCTAATGACCATGTGGCATCCCCAAGCACAGCAGCACCCTCTCCTCCCTTTCCTTCCTCTGAGCTTGGAGACCCCACTACTTCAAAAATTAAAAAATACGTCACGTTATTGGTATTTGGATTATATGGATTTCTGTCTACATGATCAGACTGAATTATATAACATTATGTGATTAGTAATTAATTTTTAATTCTAGCAACAACAAGAACTTCGACTCGACTTTTTTGTTTTTCTGTCTGGTAAATTCCATTTAAAATAAAAGCAGAATCTCTTTTACCCAATATTTTTCCAATTAATCTTTTGCTTCCCGCTTGATGTTTTAACTTGGCAAACCCATTTGGGTATATAGTTTTTTTTTTTTTTTATAATTATTGAAAGAAATAATTCCATTTGGGTATACAGTTACATAGCAACAATCTTCTCCTTTTTAGGGACATAAGGTAAGAATTAGCCAAAGGCTATATACTAATTGATGTGCTGGAGCCGTTAACCAATTATTTTAGCAAGTAGAGGAGAGAATATTCCAACTTTAAACTTTTGAGTGGCATTTTTAGAATGAACAATAACCACAATATCAAACATAAGTTAATCAGAGGACATGTGCGTCACTTATGATTGAAAATTTTCTTGTGCTCGAATCTTTATTGAAAAGCCTGGTATCTTAACCAAAATTTAACACGTTAACCTCAATAATTCACAGGCTGTCAATTCAGTCTCAACTGTAACTGCTAAACTTTTTCTGCCCACCAATCATGAGGGTACATGTCATCCTATAGAAAATCACACAACACTCTCACCTCTCCACCAAGTCTGCACTATTCCAATAATGTTAAGCAAAATCATATACGTTTAGAACTAGAAGGTTGACTGCCGCTGCCATCCACTCGATTCCTTTGGCCCACATTGACGACAAGCCGGTGATCTAAAATCTTCAGTAATTTAAAAATAAATGGTTCATTCTCTATTCCCTCGGAGGCTCAAATGCGTGTGGAAACATGCAGGGCCGGCATGACTTAAAAAAAAAAAGGAAGAACATGCGATCTGGGTCAGCTTGTTTATTTTGTTGAGGTTCGTGTATTCATTTGCCTTTGTTTTTATCTGAATAATGAGAAGCTTGGGGGGGAATGACCAATCACGATCAGACATTGATATTAGCCAGAGAAAGAATTTTAAACCATTTAGGGGTCATCGTCAGTCTTCTTTGCATGTGGCTAAGAACCAACCCTGTCCAATAATATATGTGAGAGATCAATTATGCCATATCTATTTGTGTTGGCAATTGCTTTCCTTTTTCCTTTTTTTTTCTTGGTAGTTAAATTATTGAAGAAACAGGTGGCTGAGGACGAACCATCTCTTTTCAAATCCTAATCAGCACTTAGTCATGAATTGTTGTTTACATGAATAATTGCCGGACCAAGGACTAGGTTTTACTTTGGACCTAAACTAAATACCTAACCAAAATCCTGTTTTTTGTTTATCTTTCTTTTGTCTTGGTTGAGTCATCATCTATCTATAGTTTACTGATTACAATTGTGAAAAGTCAATCATCAAATTCATTTCATACAATTTGAAATGAAATATATTTTTAGGACGGTGTGATTATAGTTTGAAAACAAAAGGCGGCTGATTAACAATTTCAAATTATATTTTGGGTATAATTTTTTCGTTTTGATACTAATATGTGAATATTCATTTTGTTATATATATTTAGATTTGAATATAAATTAGATTATATTAAAATTATAATTTAATCCATTCATCTAAATTCTTAATATTATTTTTATCTTGTAAATTTTATCTAGATAAAAGGATTATTAATTTATAAATAAACCTCTCACTTTATTTGTAAATACACAATTTTCTTACTCTCTCTAAATACTTTCTTCTATAATTTTATAGTTTATGAAGTAATGACTTGTTATTAGCATTTTTAAAAGGACAAATTAGTAGTAAAATAGTAATTAATTTATCTCCCTTTCCATAACCAGTATCTTTTTTATTAGAAATTGAATTTCTTTTTATCAAAATTTAACTGTAAACATGCATGTTTTTGTAATGAAGAGGAATTGGGAGTTGCAAAGAATGCCCAAAAATATAAAAGGACATATGAGTTTTCTGAGTTCTAACCAAAGCAGTTAAAGGCACAAATGATTGTTACCTTTAATGATAATTACGATTTAAACGCCTCCAACGTGTCATTAGAGTTTTCTAGAAATTTTAAACACAAATTATTGAGGAATATTACTCAGCTGGCCAGTTGATTGGTCCAACAATTACCTTTCTTCCCATTTAGGTTTTAGCCTGGCTTTGAATGAATGCCTTAGGTGGCATAACATCATTTCTTTCTAAATTATTGATTCACATCCATGAGTGCAAATGCGCAATTATTGGCATAAAGCCAAAACCATATCAGTTTCCTACCCGACCAAACGGATGCAAAGAACTTTGCTGTGCAAATGAAAAACTCATTAAAATCATTACTCTCTGAACTCGGAAACAAAATGCACGAGACTTGTCCAACTTCTGTCTTGTCCACAATTGCATGGATAACACGATGATCTCAGATTTTACTTATAATTAACAGCTAATACATGGCGGTTACACTTTGCCTTCAGGCAAAATCAAATCAAATATATTTTGGTAAATTTTCTCTCTCTTTTTTCTTGGCCTTTTCCTGGTCCCAACCAAGGAAGGTAAACCACCCACCTTGTTTGCCCAGCGAAGCACTGCCCATATATAGCAATGAGAACCTAAGGGCACTGAAACATCGCACTCCTCTCTTTCTCCCTTCATATTCAGCCGTTCGGTTCTATTTTTTTTTTATCCGTTTTATCCAACTTTACCAAACAATGGCGGATACAAATCCATTCCTTCCAAAGTCCAGCTCAGATGGGTCCTATCCGACAGGGTCTCAGGCAACTCGCCGGAGCCCCATCAAAGAGCAGCTTACAATCTTTTTTGGGTTGTTAGCGGTTGGATTGTTTGCGGCATTGTTGATTGGAAAGAATGGGTCATATAATGCTCATGTACACGAAAATAAACATGGTTCATTGGCTACGTCGACCACCAAGAAACCTGAAACTTTGGGGCCGGTGTCACGTGGCCCGGCTGCCGGAGTATCTGAGAAATCGAACAGGCTTTCTGCCAAAGTTGACGGGAATTTGCTGGTGTATCCGTGGAACAACAGCATGCTGTCATGGCAGAGAACAGCTTTTCATTTTCAACCGGAAAAGAATTGGATGAATGGTAAGGGAAAAGTTTTCTTTTTTTTAAGTCACTGCTTTAAAAGTGCCTCTACTTTTTGGATAATTCAATGGTATATTCATTGAAAAGAAAGCAGCAAAAAAACAAAAGGTGTGAACCAAAGGAAATACGTATTTCTTTTGCCCATATCTCAAAAAGATAGATCAAACAGGAGAAAGAAGATTTCAGCGTAAATCCAAAAGAGAAACAAGTAGCATAGTTCGATGACTAATTTCTGGTAGATTAAAGTACATTATTTTCTTGAACATTAGATTTGAGGGGATTATGTTTTTCAAACCAAAAAGAGGAAAAATGGGGTTGATTTTTTAGTTTCATGACTTCATAGTTTACTACTCACATATGCTGATTTTCTTATATCTCGAAATTTTTTGTATGGCTGGCGCCTCGACACTCTTGCTCTGACGTGGGAATCTGCTTCTGTGTGCTTCAGATCCTAATGGTAAGGCCTCATTTCTAAGTTGTCGCAGATCATTATATGATTTTGTATAAAAGTAAAACCTTCACAGTGTCTTATTGTTTGCCTAAAAGCACTTTTTCTTATCCTAGGATAACTTTTTGCCACTATTGATTAATAGTATCAGGTTGATTAGACAATCGATTGAAAAATAAAGATTGATCAATCAAAATCATATTTGAAAATATTCTCAATAATATGTAGTTGAGATGGAGCCCACACCTTCTTTTTTTCGTTTAATAAAGTTTCTTTTTTGGCCAGGATATTCATCATTAATGTTACTTGTATAAGATATATAGTGTATCATTATAGGTATTTCATAGACATTAAATAGTACAAGACATATATAAGTTTTAAATAGTAGTATTAAAATAAAATTAATTTTTAACCTTGTTTTTTATTGATTAAGAGTATATGTATCTATAATATACCACATGAAATGATTATTTATTTATTTTATGCTTTCATTTACCCAAATACAGCCCAAATTTCTGCCTCTGTGAACCTCGAATGTAACGTACACATGAGTTTGAAAGTTATATACTGTAGGCAATACTAAAGAATTTACAACTGGTATTAAAATATGGAAAGGAAAGTAAGGACTTAACGACGTTTCCCAAAACTATCTATTGGGAAAGGGAAAAGGGCGTAAATAATGCACCCGTATAAACATGTGGTTCTTGTTCACATCTTCTTACAGCATAGACATCGTTGGCTTCTGACAACTACACACGTGTTTTGCGCTGAAAACAGCGGTCAAATCCTTAGGCGTCTGAGGGTTTTGACAGAGTGGAATATATGTTTGTATATGTATATGTATTATAATTTTTTTTTAATAATTGAAGAAAGAGAATTTAAATTTTAAATTATATATTAATGAATGAATTAAATGTTTGAATGCGTATTTTTATTTGATTTGATGGAATTTAATGACAATCAGTTTCATTAAAAAATGACAAGATCAATTTAAATCACTGAATTAATTTTTGATTTCTAAATTTCGATCGAAATAACAGGTCCATTGTTCTACAAGGGATGGTATCATTTCTTCTACCAATACAACCCGAATGCTGCCGTGTGGGGTGACATTGTTTGGGGTCATGCTGTGTCCAGGGACATGATCCATTGGCTTCACCTCCCATTGGCAATGGTTGCTGACCAGTGGTACGATGTAAATGGCGTCTGGACTGGTTCTGCCACAATTCTCCCCGATGGAAAAGTTGTTATGCTGTACACAGGATCCACCGCGGAGGCTGTTCAGGTTCAAAACCTTGCTTATCCTGCTAACCCCAATGACCCTCTCCTCATCAATTGGGTCAAGTACCCTGGGAACCCTGTTCTAGTTCCACCCCCAGGCATCGATAAAATGGATTTCCGTGATCCAACTACCGCCTGGTTAACCTCTGAAGGGAAGTGGCGCATTACCATAGGGTCCAAGATAAATAAAACTGGCATAGCTTTGATATATGATACTACGGATTTCATAAACTATGAGCGGTTAGATGGGGCACTTCATGCTGTTTCCGGGACTGGCATGTGGGAGTGTGTGGACTTCTTCCCCGTTTCAAAAACAGAAGAAAATGGCTTGGAGACATCCGTTAATGGACCTGGAGTGAAGCATGTGGTCAAGGCAAGCCTGGATGATGACAGGCATGATTACTATGCTATCGGGACATATCATGAGAAGAATGGTACATGGATTCCTGACCAACCTGAAATTGATGTTGGCATTGGAATAAGGTATGATTATGGAATATTCTACGCTGCCAAGACTTTCTATGATCAGAACAAAAACAGAAGAGTGTTGTGGGGTTGGATTGGAGAATCTGATAGTGAAGCCGCAGATGTGCAGAAAGGATGGGCATCTCTTCAGGTAATTTTTCTATTTCATTGGACCATAAACATTAAATAAAAGTCAGATTTCTTCAGTTTCTTTAACGTGTTTCTAATGTGCTATTCACTTACAGAGCATCCCAAGGACAATTTTGTTTGACAATAAGACTGGTACTCATTTGCTTCAATGGCCAGTGGAAGAAACAGAGAGTTTACGGTTGAAGAGCAATGAATTTAACCAGGTGACACTCCAGGCAGGAACAGTTGTTCCTCTAGATGTTGGATCAGCCACACAGGTTTGTCTTTTTCTTTTGTAACATGGCTTGTCGATGATAATTCGTAGACCAAGATCCTGTTAACTGACAAGGAAATGCCTGGTGATGTGGCAGTTGGATATCATGGCCGAGTTTGTGATAGATAAAGAGGCTTTGGAGAAAGCAACTGGGTCCAATGAAACATTCAGCTGCGGAACCAGTGGTGGAGCTGCAGAACGTGGGGCATTGGGACCATTTGGTCTTTTGGCTCTTGCAGATGAAAGCCTCAGTGAGCAGACTCCGGTATACTTCTACATTGCCAAAGGATCTGATGGCAATCTCAAGACTTTCTTCTGCAATGATCAATCTCGGTATGTATAAACCTCCGCTGTTCTCTCTTAACTCGAGTCAGCTCATCTGATAGCTAGGACTTACCACGTTCTATTCTTTCAGATCATCTGCGGCATCTGATGTTAATAAACTAATTTATGGGAGCTTTGTTCCGGTACTTGAAGGCGAAAACTTATCCCTCAGAATGCTGGTGAGTTGAACTTGTTTTCTTCTTTTGTTGCTGTATAAATGCGAATAAATAATTTGCCTTACTATGAGAATCAGAATGGCATACTCAATAAACATTGAAAATGTATTATTTTCCAGGTGGATCATTCGATAATCGAAAGCTTTGCTCAAGGTGGGAGGACAGTCATCACATCTCGGGTTTATCCGACAAAAGCAATCTACGGAGCTGCTAAAGTGTTCTTGTTCAACAATGCCACTGAGGCCAGTGTTACCGCCTCGCTTAAGATATGGCAAATGAACTCTGCGTTCATTCGGCCCTATCCAAATGATGGGAAGTTCTGAAGGGCCAAAAAGAAATCTGTTAATCCGAACCTCACCATTCATTAATTTTTGTACCCTCTTCAACCAAACCATGCCATCTCATCAGTTTGATGGGAAATGGAATGAGTTAGATCTTTCTCTTTTTTTCTTTTTTGGCCAAGAATTAGATCTAGTTCAGGAATACTTAAAATGAAACGAATGTGCGGACATGCATTTCTAAATGCAGAGAGCCCGAGACTGAAATATCATCGGCATCTGCAGACGCCATGTTAATGAAGATTATAAATTGCTTATTGTTTTTTGTTCTCTTCTTTTACATCCTATAGTTCGATTATCTGAAAAATTATTTCAGAGGAAAACAAAAACTGGGATTTGAACTTCCTTGTTTATATTTGCAACAAAATTATATTAACTTTTTTATCAATGCAATTTTAAGCCCATTTTTCTTATATATTCAATAGAATCCGCTATCTACCAGTTATTGTTGAACATATAAATACGTTAATCTGCTTTAAGCCTGAGACCTAAGCCCTACAGAATTGGGCCTAGAAAATTGATTTAAAAATTAAAAAGACCACTTTTAGAATGGAAAATCATGGAAACAGCAATGGGAGCATAGGTCATGGGCTAGCCAATTGGACAGAAAAGCATAAACTATTTGGGGCTTGGTTGGCATTTGAGAGGCACCTCAGAGCATGAGATCCAGCCCATTACTTTTTCCACGAGTCTAGTAGCTAAGCATGTAAGCCGTATTGTTGTGTATCCCATAATTTCCAAATATAGGCTAATTTGTGTTTTTTCTTTTTTATTTCAAAACTTATATAGTATCCATTTTGACATTTATATTCTTCCTTTTAGGACCATGAAAAACCCCAAATATAAATAAAATAAAAATAAAGATAAACAATAAAGTTAAATAGTTATTCTTTAATTAAAAATAAAATTAAAACTTAGATAAGGAAAGCTCTTGACCTTATTAGTTTATGGAAGTAAGTTCTTATATTTTTATTATATTAGAAAATATTTATTTTTTATTTATATAAAAAATTTTATTCTTTTATTGTATCAATACAAACATTTAATCAATAATGAAAAATTAACCATTATCATTCTTATTATTAGTGGATATTTAGTATCCACATGGCTTGATTGTATCACGACAAATGAGGTGATTTTTTCTATTTTACACTTCTCACTTGACATATAATGATATGATCACTTTAACAGTCATGTGATCACATAATCAAATCATGTCATATATTATATTTAAATGATATAAAATTTAAAGAGTGTTAATTTTTTATTGTTAAAAAAATAAATTTCTTAATACAATCAAAAGTTAAGATAAATAATTTAATTACGTAAATCGATATATTTTAAAAACCCGATTCGTTATCTAAAGCCTAAAATCAATGACAAATGCTTTTTCCAATAAAAGTTTTCTTGTAATGGGGTAAAACATGGTACTAACATCTGAAACTTTGGATATAATGATCCACTAGAATTTTAAATTTAAATTTCTTTTTTTAATCCCGTTTAAATTATGATTATTAACATAATAAGCTATTATATTATTTAAAAAAAAAACAAAACGTTAAAGAAATTATAGCTTTCACGTTTATCCATGGTTGAGGTTAGCTCGAATCCTGTCTGCCTAGTCCATACCGGCAATGCCATTTGGCATTTGGGGTTGGTTTTGGTTTAAAAGACGAAAAGGAGAATCATTTTGATGACCTTGTTTATGTGGAGCCAATCGCTGCTGGATTTGCGGAAGCTTGCTTCGCTAGCACGACCTCAGCTCACACCCTAGTACTTTTACCAACTCAGTTTTTCAAACAAAAGAATCAATCAAAATCATTTTCTTTAGGGTGGGGTTCAAATTATATTGATTGTATAATGTTATCGGTACGATTATGACTTTGAACTGAATTAAGGTGAGAACAATAGTCCAAGCAGAAGGTTTCTTGTCTGCTTGAAAAGATATCATTAACTTATTATTTTAAGTAAACTTGTTTTTTCTTTTTTCTTTTTTTAATTTGTACAACAGCAAGCTTCCATGTGCCTTTGGGTGTGGGGATTGAGTGTGGTTAATTATGCAGCTGTAGTGATAACAATGCATTAAAATATTCATATTCAATTATATATTTACTGTCATGCCAACTATACCAAATCCTTCTCCTTTAATTGAAGTACTTGTTTTCACTAAACTATGGGAATCTTTTTCTTTTTTTCTTGGAGTTTCATGCAAACTGACAAAGAAACGAAGGTATTTCTTTCCCTTACAGTGTATACATCCATGTATGCTACCAATCAAGACAATGTCAATGGTTTAACATTGCTGTGAGTTGGATCAACATAATGATTGTTATGTCGACGACAAACTTGGATTACTTAAAATTTGTAGTGAATTATAATTTTACCCGACAAAGAACTGTTTATTATCAGAAAGATTGAATTTTATGTCTTTAATTTCTTTTCTGATTTTGGTAAATCAACCTTATATCATTTAGCTGGGGACTAGTTATCACAGAGCTGGGCATTTCCGGATTTTTCCTCATCTTGGACTCACCTTAATACAGAATTAATTATTATATCAACAGTCAGCAACGCAGCATGTGATGTGTAATCATCCACATACCTTTTATTACACAGACAACACACATTTAAGAGGTAATAACCATTCACCCGGGTCCAAGAACCAATTAAAATTTTGATCTTTGTTGATCATTTAATAAAGCTCATAAAATAGAGGCAGAACCCATCCCTTTCAAATAACTGGGGGAAGAAGAAGAAGAAGACTTTCAAGTTCATTGGATCCAATTTTTCCCATCTCTTTGAGGTAGTCTTTTCTGTGCTTCTCTGTTTGCTGAACAGCTGTGGTTGGATTCTGTCTTAGTTACAAATAAATAAATAAAAAATGTCATCCTCTCCAAAATCTTTTATAATTTGATTATAAATACAGTATTTTTTAAAAATTTATTTAAAATTTATTAAAGGTATCTGGCAGGTTTTAATTTAATTGCACGTGTTTGCCCTATGGTTTATTAAAGACAAAATTAAGTACAAAGCTTTTGCATATAATCGTTGATTTAGTCACAAAGTCAGCCACATTCTTTTTATGGACTGAGATAATCCTAGTTATCAGCAGGTATTAAAGTTCCAATTGTTTATTTGATTTCTCTATGTTAAGCTTGTGCTCAAAGTAGATTGTCATGATATTTGATTTTGGGCCAAGGTTAGGTGACCTAAAACATTTTCCACCAATTCAAGTGAATCTTTAATTCATGATTTTATAATATCTCTATAATTATGAACTTTCCCTGATACTAATTATAAAAGAAACCCTTGTGAACAAATTTTAGTCTTAAAACATAGGTTTAATTATATATATAACATAACATATATATAATAGTTTTATATTTGATAAACTATTAGTGTATAGATTCTACATATTATTAGTGAATCAAATGTTGTCATTTCATTAATAAATAAATTTAAAAATTAAAAATCTTTAAAACTATATACTCATAATTTTAAAAATATTTATTTTGAATGTCGATATTTAAACTTTTAATTTTACATGTTCAAAAAATGACACTTTGTAGTTAAATGATATTGTATAAGTATGCACTAAATATATATTTTATTATAATATAATAAAGTAAATTTAACAATCTCGTTTTCACATTATAAGATACATCTATAACACAATAATTTGCGAGATGTTTAATCTTCCTTTCTTTTAGTTTTTTATTAAATAATAACAAAAAAAAAACTTTTTTTTGTTTGTTGAGAAAATATACAAAAAAACTACACATGCCAGTGAGATATATCTCCTTCGCTTGCTAAACCCAGTCAACAACTCTGATGTTGATACAAGGAAAACGACCAAACTGTCATTGATATATATATATATATATATATCATCTTGTTATATAGGGCCATGAGATCTCAAAAAAAATAGATAGATACTTTCGTATTAACAAGAAGTAATTAAGGATAGCATTATTGAATTCTATTGTAAAAGGCATTAATTATTGGATTCTAAGAATTTAGTAGAGATTACAAGAAAATTTTTAATGAAACATGATGAGGCAGGAGCGTCTAGAATTGTATTTTATTAAATTTAATTTTTTATTAATTTAGTTGATTTAGTATTTATTTTTTTATTCTATTTAGATTAGGATTATTTTTATTTTTATTTTAATATTTTTAAGAATTAGTATTTAATTAGGATAGTCATATTCTATTTAGGAATATAATACCTATTTTATTTAAATCTCTTATTAATTATTCTAATTGTATTAGACAACATAAAATATAATTTTATTAGGATATGAGCCTATAATACTATAAAGGGGACCCTTAGGTTTAGTTATTATTCACGTTCAGAGTTAAAAGTTAATAAATAATATTTTTTTAAGTAAAAATATTTATTTTTTTAAGCTCTTTTTAAAGAGTATGAGGTTTTAATATCTTTAACCTAACCAACTAATGTGAGATTTTAGCTATTTTTCACTTTAGTGAGGTTTTCAACCTTGTCAAAATTAGTGATTCACTTTAGTGGGGTTTTCAACCTCGACATAATTGGTGTCTTTCATAAACGTTCAAGTGTCTTTACAACGCCCCAACGTCACATGATTTATGAAAAATAGTTAATTAATTGAAATAATTTATGAAGAGCAATTGCAAAATTAAAAGGATAATAATTACGCCTTTAAATGCTGAAAAAAATTATTTTTTTATTAAAAGACATAAAAACTGAATAAAGGGTTGAAAATTTTGAAGAAAAATAATAAAAAAGGGGAAATTGAACCCCACGTCCATACACCCTTTTGGATCAGATAAACAGGTGGTCCACCCAATAAAATTAAAGAAAAGCTGGAAGCTGCATTCTTTGATGTTATGGGACGTGCCACGTGCATGACAATATGAAAAATTTTTATTTCTCAACTATTATCGAATAATAATTCATAAATTTGATCATAACAAAATAAAAATTACTTTTATGTGTAATTTTAGATATAAATACGAAGAAAAGTTAAATAGGCTCCAAATACATGGGTGATGTATTTTTCTTTTTCAAAAGACTTGAATTTGGAAAAATACTTATATTGCAGTATAATGATGGTAGTATGCTTTTTTCGTCTGACTTTGCCTCTTTTGGATACTGTCATTGCCACGCTCAAAAAGGATAAGACAACAGTCGAACAGTTTCCTTAACAGCTCTTCTTCTTAGTATTTGGCATCTGGAGGTAAATGTTAAACTACTGCTCCTCCATTGTCCATTGGTTACTCAACACCACCAATCAGATGTAGCAAAATAATTTCGAATTTGAAAATTTCTTTAAAAAAAAAAATTCAACATGTACCCAATAAAATCTGAATTTTAAAAAAGTTAATAATTCAAATTTAAAGAGCCTTGAATTTAAAATGATTTTAATCAAAATCGTAAAAGTTTAAATTTAAATACATATAAAATATAAAAATAAAACATTATCCTTTTACAGTTTACTTTTTTTTTAACCAACTGTCAATCCGAACATCAATTCAAGCGGTTATTAGGGAGGGCGGTAGCTGCAATTTCTAACAAACAAAAGGCAATTGATTTCATTTGGGGGGGTCCACACGCGATCATGTGCTTGCTGGCAATCATGTGGCGCTTTCAGAGGATCTGAACGTTGCTCCATCATCGACCATCAAAAGACATCACTCGAATTTAACAACGCGGTCTAACGCCTGTGGCTGCGTGGTGGTACCTGTTTGTGCACATTGCATGTACAAAACACAAACAACACACGCATTTTCATTTCTATGTTGTAACTGTGAACTGGCTACTGGCTGTCACCCGCTCTTTCTCTCTCCACAAGTCTTCTTTTTTTTCTCTCACAGTTTCTCTCTCTTCCCCTTATGAATGATGACCGGTGACCGACAAATCAAATGCCTTGCCCTTTGAGGGATCTCCACTCATTAACCCCATCCAAAGTGCTCATTTTTCATCTCACTAAAAAGAACCAAACTCATAAAGCAAAATTTTATAGCCGTTTCTATTCTCTCTCTTTCTCAAAAGTTTCTATCTTTAGAGCCGCATGTTCTTCTTCTCTTTCTTTTGCCTATCAGATAATGTAAAGCCCAGCAAAGTTTTAGCAAAGATTTCTCTCTAAAAATTTTGAAAGACAAACGTAAAAAGGGTTTTTCTTTTCTTTTTCCTTGAAGAATGGCTTTGGGTAAGTTCTTGGGTCTGTTTCTTATCCACATTGCTCTGCTTTTGGGCTTGTGTTTTGCTGGAGATCCGTTTGTTTTCTATGATTTTGAGGTCTCTTACATCACTGCTTCTCCTCTGGGTGTTCCCCAACAGGTATGCTCTTTACGAAATCTCTTTCTTCTGCTTTGACATTTTTGCTGCTATCTACTTCCTCTTACTACTATTTCCAGTACTTTTTTTTCATGTGGTTCTGCTTAACTTTCATAACTGATAAATGGGTTGCCTTTACATTGCTTAAAGTCTCAATTTTTAGCTTCAGATCTACAAAAACTGTAGTTCCTTTTGCTTGGTGTTTGAGATTTAAGTGAGCTTTAGAGTAATGCTCTGGAGCTAGTTGAGTTCTACTAATCGTTTCCACATCTGCATTACTTTGTAGGTTATTGCTATTAATAACAAGTTTCCTGGTCCCACTATCAATGCAACTACTAACAACAATGTCGTTGTCAATGTTCGAAACAAATTGGACGAGAGTTTACTCATCCATTGGTAGATCTTTCTTTGCAGTAATCTTTGTTAGGTAAAATCAAAGTACAAAGATAGATAGAGTAATTAACTGTATGGTTTTTGTTGGGTGAGATAGGTCTGGGATTCAACAGAGGCGTAGTTCATGGCAAGATGGACTTCCTGGAACTAATTGTCCAATTCCTCCAAAGTGGAACTGGACTTACCAGTTCCAGGTTAAGGACCAAATTGGGAGTTTCTTCTACTTTCCATCACTGCACTTCCAGAGAGCGGCTGGTGGTTTTGGCGGCTTTATGATAAACAATAGGGATATTATTCCAATTCCTTTTGACACCCCTGATGGGGACATTACCATTATGATTGGTGATTGGTACACACGCAACCACACGGTTAGTACTTCGTTAAGTTACTGGACTATGTAGTTTTTTCTTTTTCCTTTTCCGGTTGGATTGGGTGTAGGATGTAATGTCTAATGATGACCCCTTCTTTTGGATTTTAGGCTTTGAGAAAGGCACTTGATGCTGGAAAAGACCTAGGGATGCCTGATGGAGTTCTTATTAATGGAAAAGGCCCTTACCGATATAATGATACTCTTGTACCTGATGGCATCAATTATGAAACGATTAACGTTCACCCTGGTGATTATTTTATGCCAGACATTGCTTACTTAGGATTTGCTAATTACTACACATTTCTAAATATGTCAACTCTACTGCTTGTGTGATTACAGGTTGTTTTAATAACTGAATATGGATTTAATTCCGGGAGTTAGAATCTGGAAGCCATTAGCATCTGTTTATTGTAGTGCAGTTGTATTTTAGAATTTTCCAAGTAATGCATCTACTGGCTTTAATTGTGGGTTGGAGCTTTGCATACGGCATGCAACTTCCCTGTTGGGAATATTCAGTTTCGCATATAAAATTATACTAGTAGTTATCCCAAGTTAACTGGCATTAAGTTCATATGAAATTAGCAGTGAATTTTGGAGTAGCACTGGCCTTTCCATTTTCGGATGTGCATCTGATTTTTGACCACAGTATAAATACATTGCCAGTTATATGTATACATACATATATATCAATGCATATGATCTAACTTGAATTTGTTATTACCTTTACGTCTATGGTTGAGTTTTTCAAGCTCCCAAATGATAACATTACATTATTATTGTGGGCAGGGAGAACTTACCGCCTTCGAGTGCACAATGTGGGAATATCAACCTCCTTAAATTTCAGGATTCAGAGCCATAATTTGCTTCTGGCAGAGACTGAGGGATCATATACAGTGCAGCAGAACTACACTAGCTTAGACATACACGTAGGACAGTCTTATTCTTTTCTCCTAACCACCGATCAGAATGCAAGTACTGATTACTACATTGTAGCAAGTGCTAGAATGGTTAATGAATCACTGTGGAAACGAGTTACTGGTGTTGCCATTTTGCGTTATTCAAATTCAAAAGGAAAGGCAGCTGGTCCCCTCCCTGATCCACCACAGGATGAATATGACAAAACCTTTTCAATGAACCAAGCAAGATCTATCAGGTTGGTTTTCGTTTTTGGTTACTGCACAAGCAAATTTTTCTCACACATTGGGTTTTTTGCTTGTATGACCATCTTGTTTGTGGTGACTCATTGAGACTTCAAACAATGTGATAAGTTCAGGACATTTGAACTATTGGCTCTTAAGTTTTCTATTTAATAGTTTCACATTCACTTAATAATAAAGCACAAAACCTGTAAATTTGGTGAGGAAAATTTTTTACGTGCGGTACTGCTTTTCCTATGAAGAGGAAAGTCTATATTGCTGGTCTGAAATCATTTGGAAAAGAAAATTATCATGGACTTCTGATTTAGTGTAAAGAATACATATTTAAAGTATTATTTTGGTCATTGGTTATAGAATATGTTAGTTGCTTATGCCTTCTTACTTTTCTGTGCTTAAATTATGCAGATGGAATGTATCCGCCAGTGGTGCTCGCCCTAACCCACAGGGATCTTTTAGATATGGTTCAATCAATGTGACAGAAATTTATGTGTTGCAAAACAAGCCACCAGTGACTATTGATGGGAAACGTCGAACAACACTCAGTGGGATATCATTTGTCAATCCTGCTACACCAATCCGGCTTGCTGACCAGTTCAAGGTTAAGGGGGTGTACAAGCTTGATTTTCCCAAAGCACCACTTACAGGGTCACCTAAGATGGAAACATCCGTAATTAATGGAACGTATAGGGGATTTATGGAAGTTATCCTGCAGAACAATGACACCAAGGTGCAGAGCTATCACATGAGTGGATATGCATTTTTCGTTGTTGGGTAGGAATTTTTTTCCTTACTCTACACATCATCATGAATAAAAATATCCATAAGCACTATGATTTTAGCTCTAACTCTTCAATTATCTTGTTGCAGAATGGATTATGGTGAGTGGTCAGAGAATAGCAGGGGCACATATAACAAGTGGGATGGCATTGCCCGCACCACAACACAGGTAGGTAATTAGACTTGTGCTTATGGTTTGCTAGTCTTGGACTTGCAATCAACCATACATACTGATATCTATCATATTTTAGTGGAGAAAGATGAAACTCACAACATACCTGGTTCTTTTAACAAGAATACTCAAATGTAATCTATCTGTCTCTATAGGTTTATCCTGGTGCGTGGACGGCAATCTTGATATCACTTGACAACGTTGGAGTCTGGAACCTCAGAACAGAAAACCTTGACTCGTGGTATCTTGGCCAAGAAACATATGTCAGGGTTGTCAATCCAGAGGCTACGAACAAAACTGAATTCCCTATGCCAGACAACGTGCTCTATTGTGGGGCCCTCAGCAAATTGCAGAAGTATGCAAAACGAGTCCTTTTATGTGAAGTTCTCTTTTTAAGTTAGCTCTAAAAAAGGTAAATGGCTAATTTGCTTAATTCTGCTTGGTTGTTTCTTTTTCAGGCCGCAGGATATCTCTTGGGCAACATCAATCACAGGCAGTAGATCGAAACTGTTCTTCACGGTGCTGATGATTACCTCTGCACTACTTTTCCTTTCTCGCTAGGTGTTTTCCTTTGGGGTGTCTGTGTTGCTTGTCAGAGCCTAGCTTCCCACGTAAGGTTTGTGGTTGTGTGTTTAGGTGTGTAAGTGTAGTCTTGTTGATATGAATCTTGGGTGACTTTGACATGTATTTTTTTTTGTTGACAATGTTGTTAATGCTCCCGGGGTTCCTTGTTTAATTTGTTGGGAATATCATTCTTTTAATACCTATAATTTATGTACTGATGACAATTCATCAATTTTCAATACAGTTTAACCTCATGTGTCTAGATTTACATCTGTTGCTTTTCTGCAGATGGCATCTATATCTGCCTGGTTTCACACACTTGTGCTTAAATTCATTTCTCTCTCGTTCTCTCATGCACACATACATATATGCATATGTTTGTGCATTGGTGGGTGTGTATATGAATTATGAACTTGCACATTTGATGCACCTTTCCAATTTGGTTGGTGGTTGTAGTAATGCTGTGATAAGATAGGCATTTATTTGATACACAGCTCCTATGATAAGATGTGTTGTGGAGAAAATAAATTATGACTGGTGTAGTAGTTGTTAGTTGTTACTCCTCAATGAAGGTTTAAATTTCAGGGTTGGGTTCTTACTTTTGGTCTTGTCTAAATGCCTGTCCTCCTCCCTCCACCCAAAACAAGTAACTGTAGCAACATGTACGCTTAAGAAATATTTAATGAGATGGGATGAAAATGGGAAATCAGCAAACGAACGTGATTTTAAACTTGAGAATGACAACCAACCAGGGAAAACAAAAAGGATCTGCTGGTCCTACTTTTAGGTCCATCTGCGGTAGAAGATAATGAGTCTAGCTGGAAATCATGCTTCCTTGAAGGTTATGTGGTATCTTTCCCTCGCTTTGCTACTGCAAAGCCAGCTCGATTGCTAGTATTCGTTTGCCCTTCTAGAGATTGAGACGGAAGAAGACCCTGGGCCAGTGTTCTGTCAAATGGAAGCATCAAACGCTGCACAGCACAGCCCTCTTCCTTTCCCTATTATTATTATTATTATTGGGTTTTGATTCTAAATTCTCTTCAGTCTCGTCGCTTTTGCAGTAGCTGCATTACCATTGTGATTAAGCATGTCATAACATCGAGTCATTTACTTCCGTTTAGCAACCAAGGTATCGGGTGACCCGTATGAAGCAGACTGAAGAAATTGACTACGATCTTAAACTACTTGCAAATACAAGAATGAAGATCCTTAGTCCGGGTCATCGTGTGCTAGCATTAGCTGATCAAAGCAGACGTCAAACTTACAAAACATTCTATCCCTGTTGCCCGTAAGGCCTCATTCAATGTTGCCAAGTACGGACCCATTTTGCAGTGGAATTATTGTCTCTTGTCTTTTGCCAGTTGAGAGTTAGAAAGAACCTGCTTCGCATAAATTTGGCTTCCGCAATCCGTATATTGAACAGCTCAGTCCATGCATGACTCCTTGTTTGCCCAAGAATTCACACACCAATAAACTATTGTCCCAGAAAAGCAATGGTTATTAGTAAATTAAACTATTGATTAATATTTATTTATTTCCTTATTAATGTCCAGGTTCTTAATAACTTTACAAGTGAGGTTATGTTGGAGTTGCAAAGGCTGCTGCATTTTGACGCATTTTCGTTTCTGCTTTTGTAGGGCAAGCGGGAGAGAGGGAGGGACAACTTGAAAGGAAATACCCCTTTACAAAGTCTATGAGAGTGTGGGGGTGCTCTATGTGGAGAGCCTTTGTCATCATGTTAACCCACCATTGGGCGCATCCTATGCCTACTTTCAGCTTTACAACTCACGCGTAACTGATTACAGCAAGTTTTCAGAGTCCTAAATACTCCAATTTGGGTCGGTTTTTCTTCCTTGGATCCAGCATCCTATGCTGAAATAACTCCATTTTTGTCCAGCATCAGTGGGGTTTAAGGTTTCTTTTTTTTGAAAAGTAATAAATTCATTCATATCATAAAAGGAAGGAAAGAATTCCCCCAACCCCCCCTTCCCCTTCTTGGTCATTACATATCAATGGGGTTTAAGTTAATAACATTATATTAACTTTAACTAATTAGCACTTTCATAAATCAACAAATTTTCTATTTTATGCTATGAATCAAAATTTAAGCTGAACCAACTCTTTTTATTGGTTGGAATCAGGGGCGGAGGGTAGTGTAACTATGGCCCCCAAAATTTTTAAAATTTTTTATTATATATATATATATATATATTAATGGCCCTTTCAAAATTTTTAGTAATTTTTACTTATTATATATTTTTTAATAATCTCTTTCAAAATTTATGGAATTATTTATTATATATTTTTAATGCTTCCCTCAAAATGATTTTTTTAATATTAATATAAATAAAAATAATAATAAAATGACCTTATAAACTTTACTTAACTTTACCCTAATTTAAATTTCTTCACACCTCGTTCTCCCTCTTTCTTTCTCTCTTTTATTTTTTTTATTTTTACTTTAATCTTTGCTTTGTAACTCACTATAAAAATACATTTCATTTCTCAAAAGAAATTCATGAGTTTCTGAGCTTGAATAAAGAATGACGGAGACTACTCACCATCATAGTGTAAAATTAAGAGGAGGTAAAGTTTTTTTTTATTTTTTTATATTATTTAACTATTTATATATTTAATCATTGTGCAAAAATTTGTATATCGTATTTAACTATTTTTATTTTTTACATTACAATTTTATATTTAGTATTTTAAATTTAAATAGAAATAAAATAATAATGTTGGATGTTGGTTATCCATTGATTAGGACTTGATCTTGGGTTTTTTTTTTTTTTTTATGTTAGTGGTCTAATGTGCTTGCTCTTTTTTTTGTTGTCAGGCATTTTTGTTTTCTTTGAGCAACCATCTAGTTTTTAGAGTGGTTTTTCCATGTAATTGTATAAGTTTTCAAGTGGTTGGTCAATCAAAAGTTCAATAAAAACACTTTTTTTTAAAAAAAATTCAAGTTTGATTAAAGTACAAGTAAGTTTTAAATAATTCTTTTACACTTGAGTCATCAAATCTCAATACTTCAAATCATGAAAAAAAATAATATGAATCAAAACATACTAAATTCAATTTTGAAGAAATAGATGCTTTTCAAGTAAAATATGATACTTATAAAACTATTATAAGTCTTTTTTTTATTTTTTTATTTACATATTATATAAAATTATTATTTATTATAAATTTTTATTTTTTTAAATTTAATGTATTAATTTTAAAATTTTTATATTTTTTTCATCTTCGATCCCTTCAATAAAAATTAACTAACTCAACCCCTTATTGAAATAGCTTTACAATGTACTCAAATATTCTTCACTCTCCTCATTATTATTATTTTTTATTTTAGTAGATTTATGTTTATTGTACTAGTATCAATTATGATTTGAATCAGCCTTTATGGAATAGTGATGGATTCGGTGGGGGCCTGAGAATAAGTACAATCATGAATAATCACAACACTAACACTATTTCATTGTATGATTGTGTTCCCCACCATTGAGCAAATTAAGGGCTTGTTGTAATCCTCTTCGGATTGCCATGCACCTCTTTTCGCCCGCTTTTGGCTCACTGGATCATCAGCAGGACATGGGCCAGCACCGGCAATTTTTAAAAATATTGGGATTCGATTGGCTTGGTCGATGAATCAGCTAAAACCCCAAGTACCAAAAGGTATACACCAGAATTTTGTTGGAAAACTGACACCACATTCCACCATGGGCGCCTGCCTACGAAGCCCACTTAGCTGGACCAAATTGTAAAGGGGCTGGCCTGGCCTGACCTGACCTGTCAGATCGAAGCAATCATGCCAATGGGGCTGCAGGATTCTCCGGGATGGTCGCCGGTGGCCTCATTGAGTTTTTTTCTTGACGGTCTCCGGTCTCCGGGCTCCATTAATGAGGCTACCCTCAACTTCATTTTTTGCGTAAAACGTAAATGCATGTTCTATTTTCCTCTGTTGTGTTTGTATGTGGGTGGATTGCCTATGTAAAATTTGCTAGATGTTACGTTTTGGTGATAAAATACATGAGTCAATATTATGGAATACTTAAACTAATAAATCAAGGTGAGCATACTCGGTATTTTGGTCTATTCAGCATTAAAGAACCGTCTCCAAAGGACATCATTAATCATGTGGATTAGTGCTGAATAGCTTTTTTATTTTTTTTGAAAAGCAAATGGATTTCATTTCATTACAAGAAACTACCCTTGGTTTGGTAGTAATGCGGGTGCATGCAGAGGGTAAGTTACCCCGTCGTAACTGCCCTGCGTATACAGACAACAATACTACAATAGACATTGCTGTGTGGTGCTGGATAGCCATTTTAACACACATCCTGATTTAATTGGGGAGTTTAACGAATTCCACACAAGAAACTCCACCCGAGTTTTGTCTATCACAAATTCATGCTTGTGCACTACATTCATCATGAAAGCAAATGCATTTGATTTTAAAATTTTTTAATTTTTTTGAGTTGGAATTTGACTTTTTTTCTTAATTTATAGGGCTCTTATTTAGTTTGTTTTCTTTTTTTTTTTAAATAAATTCCCTTTAGCCTAGGAGTGAAAAGGGGTAGAGATGATGTTGTGTCTACTAGAATATTACCCACATTAAAAAGCCCTATCTTATTGACATAGTTTGAAATAAATTTCTGTCTTTTAAAGTAGAAAATCTGCTTCAGAAATTTGAGTCAATCAAACATTTTATAGTCAATGAGTAAGTAAAAGCCTGAACGATCCTCTAAATGAGATATTGAATGTTAGTATTTTGATCTTTTTCAAAACGTGACAAGAATTTAGAACAATTAAAGGTTGGCAAGCAAGATAATATTCATAGAACACAGATCGATTGAGAATTGACATGCATTGAATTATTATTATTATTATTATTGGAAAAAGATTTTGTAAAATTCTAGTGAAAAAAGGCAATGGAATTTTCTGTCCTGAGAAATTCGAAGCTTGGCTGATCTTAAATTATATATGAACTCACATCACTCTGAAATCCTAAAAGTCAAGGATTGGCTAAGTATATTGCCATCCCCTTTACCAATCAATATACGGCAAAGAATAAGCTATGCGGTCTTCATCGCCATTTGTATCAAATACAGCCTCATACTTTCCTTGTTATTCAGTCAAATTAAGACCAAGGATTTGGTATTCCTAAGTTTATATATAGTAAACCCTCAAGCATATATATCAACACGAGCAATTAAAATTTTAGATTATATTTTCCACCAGACAGACCACGTTGAAGATTTCATTAACGTGTGTAATTAGTTGCCCTTATTTTGAGGTCTAGTGACTGATAATATGACCCTAAAGACAACACTAGGTTTCCCTCTTTTGAAGCAAACCTAAAAGCAACCACACGCACATGCATATTTATATGATAACAGGTAATTCCTAATTTGATAAGAGATGTGATCACGCTGCCTTCAGTTAGTTTCTCATGAAAATGACTTCAGATTTACCGACATACAAGAACATCTCAACTTCTTCCACGTTTTTTAGTACTCAGCTCAATTATAAAAGCAATAATTGTACCTCACATGTTGAGGAAATATCGAATGGACTGATGGACATGCAACCACTCTAGTAAATGAAGCAGTTCAGTTAGATATTTGATAGATTCCATAGTATTCTCAAATGGTCAAAGTATTGCAAACCAGCCTAAGATGCCAAAACATAAAATATAATATTTTAAATCAATATAAAAGTGAAGAAAATTATATATATTACTAAATCTGTGCCAAGTAGTATTTTTTTTTTTTGCAAAGAAGAACTATACTTCATTCCATTTTTCAAGTTTAAAGATTTTACACCTAACAATGCCGGTGACAAAAGCATAAGAAATATCAATAAAAAAAAGAGAACCCAACACCCAAATACCGGTGCCAGATTGTATTTTACTTGATCACTTATAATGATATGTATATTATTATGACATAAATTAATGGAAGAATATATTTAATAAATAGGGCTATTTTTCTTAAGTGATCATGAAGCAAGAAACTGATTGATTAACAGAAAGAAAGGAAAACATTGTGAAACACATGAGACAGTAAACTAGAAGTAGTTGATTAGCAAGAGTCACCAGTGAGAAACGACATTAAGAGAGTCAGGTTTTTTCAAGCAAAGGTTGACACAGGATATTATCTAAAACTAAAAGTACATACTAAATTAGATCAAAATATAAACATTAAAAGGGGTCCAGTAGCAGATGGGTTATAATGAAAGTAATAGTACTAGAGTAGCCAAACTTGACCGGCAATTTTTTGACCAGCAAGTTCTTCTTCCCATCACTACAAATCATAAGCTGCTGCGACCAAGACTGCTCTGAGAGAAGAGATATATATAGAGAGAGAGGGAGAGAGACCTAATGGCAGATTGCAAGACGGGGAACAAAGGAAAGTAGCAGTCTCACTGCTTAATAAGGAGAGACACCCACATTAGCTGAAGCAAAAAACCCATCTTTTATGAGAACGTCCTCTCCTTCCTACAAGAGACTCAAAAGGAAAGAAGTTCGATCAGTTTAAGTAATATCTATAAAGCTCAACTGGTCTTTTTCTTTTTTTGGGTTTATATTTTTGTCCATGGGGTATGGGGGGAAAGGGTGCAAAAGTCACCTGTTGGCGCACGTTAGTCTTCTTCGGAGTCTGATCCGGCATGAGGCCGAAGTGAATATGTGGGAAGTGGGCCCACTGGAAAAAAAAAAACTAGAATTGGATCAGTCAAAAGACCCCATCAAAAGACTGTGTATAGGAATAGGAAAAAAAAAGAAGTAAATTAAATGAAACCCTAATTTGTTTTTGTGTGTGATATAAGAAACCCTAATTTGGTAAAGAAAGAAAATCATATATTCCCAAAGATTTTTGTCTTGGATCTTACATTCTTGGCAGCTGCACTGAAGGCTTCTCTGTGAGTTATATCAGGATTTCCAGCCTTAATGCGTTGGATCTCGTCCCTGCAGCAGAGATTCATTCACCAAATCCAATTCACATTTTTCTTTCATATGTAGCAACTTAATGTTAATGCAAACAAATGTATGTACCTACAAATTAAACCATACACACATGTATATATAGAAAATGTATTTGACATATATAAACGTCAAAAGGCTGAGCAAATATATATATATATATGTCAAAAAAGAAAAGCCTTGAATGATTGCTTACTTGATGAATCGGTTGTACGCGGAGGGGACTCTCTGTCGCTTCTCCGGAGCTGAAAATGGACAGACAAGAGATTCAGACACATTAAATCACTATACTGACTTTTAGTGGAACTCTGCTTCTTCTTCTTCTTCTTTTTTTAATCACTTTCTCTACTGTCACTTCACCATCATTTTGTAATTTTCTCTATTCAATGTATTCATAAGATTCCTTTTCCACTATCTACATTTCCGGGAGAAGAAAATGCTCTATTATTCTTTTCCTGACTATATTTCCAGGAAAGACTGAAGCACTGTGTCAAGTGATGTTTTCTTGTCCGTAAAACTTGGCTAAGCCTATAATCAATTACCAATAACAAGGAAGCAAGAGGTTAAAGAAAAAAAAATTATTAATTAGCCTGCCTATGATGTCATCTTGGTTTTCTGGGTGATGGTGATACAGTGCTCAACTTATGTAGGAATGTGGGCAGTTTTCAGTTTTGCAACTATTAACGAAACAAAAAAATAAAAATGGACTGGCAATTATAAATGAAAAGACAAGAAAAGTTGATTTCTAAATCAGGGCTTCTGGTTTTGAAACAGACGGCTGAAATGGCAGGCATTAGTATATTGGTGAAAAAAAGAAGGTTTCTCTTTATTTACTCTTTCTTGCCTAACACCTTGAGAAATGACCTTCAAGATTGTAAGAAAGAGTGGAAATGGCCTGATTCATTGCCTTCTTTTGCAAGTGCTATGATCATTCCCTGCCTTTCCATTCTTTCTTTAATGACACTAGAAAACACTGTGTGTTGAACAGGAATTTTCTTTTTTGCTCAGTCAGGATTTTTTCTTATGCTGAACAGGTTTATAAAGTGCAAGATTTTAGAGAATCTTTGAAAAAACAAGTGCACAGTGGCTTTGACAAAAACAGTTGCAAAAGTTTTAGACAAACAATCGAAGAATAAGAGTCTTGGACACTCACGTCTGTTGATAACTGGAGGCCTTGGAAGCTCATCAGCTACTCCACGAGTTGGTAAGGCGAAGTCATTTGTGTTGGTTTGATTCAGCAAAAAGTTCTGAGATGGATTTGAGATCTCTTCCTGGAATAAAGGCATCAAACCAGGCTCAAAATAAAAAATTCATTTCTAGTTCTAGATGCCATGAAATACGAATAACAAGTAGTTTTTGTTAGTAAATAAGAACGAAAAAAATGTTTAGCAGTTTAATTAGAAAAAACTATAGTAAATTAAAATTGCTTATACATCGTAATGTATATGTATATACCAGAAGATTGTGTGAAGGAGAGAAGAAACTGTGAGCCAAATGGAGCTGATTAGCCGAAGGCAGAAGCAACCCGCGCATGTTCACTGGTAAAAGATTGGTGCAGTGCCCACATCGAACTGTTACAGTCTTGAACAAACTTGTGCAGGGAACACTGACCTATATAGCACAAAACAAAGAATCCCCAAAAGAAATATCCGTAGTGAAAAACATCATCCTTATGAAGGAGACATAGCCAAGGACTTAAGAAAGGAAAGAAAAGGAAAACCCTAGGTGAGACCCTAATTGGTGAACAAAAGGTTGAACAAAAACCAAAAGTGAAAAAGAGATGAAAGTAATGAATGAGCAAAGAATTAGCTAGCAAACAGTGGTAAGAATACCGCAAGGACAGTGTCGCAAATGTTGCAATGAACATAGCAGAGCTGCTCGGAGGGAGGGAGGTGGTCCAAAGACAAGGTAGAAGAGGAGGACATCTTCTTTGATTCCCCTTGCCTTTCTCTTTTGAAATTGATTGATGATTGCTCTCTTTGGTGGATTGATTGATTGATTGATAGAATGACAGCTTAACCACCACCTTGGATCTGCTTTTCTTGATTATGGTTTGTGAGAGAAAGAGAGAGAGAGTGTGTGTGAGAGGAAATAAAGAGAGAGAAGATGGATGATCTACTAGATATAAGAGGGCAAAAGAGAGAGAGAGAGAAGAGGTAAAAAAAAAACAAAGGAAGAAGAAATCCCCTCATCTCTTTCCCTTCTGTTTATTGGTCTTGTTAATGGCTAACATGTATCTCTGTACCCCATGGATCTCAATTAGGGTACCAAAGGACATGCATGACATATTGGCATATACTACATCATGTCATCATGCATACATACATGCATATCATGAAATGTGTGGTTGGCATTCCCAAGGCAAAGTTTGTGTTTGTGCAAGTGAGAAAGAGAAAGAGAAAGAGAGAGAGAGAAAGGGCTGAGGCGGCAGATGTGGGGGAGAGGAGCAAGAAAGGGACGTGTGCATGGGGTGACATAGCTTTCACTTACTCACCTGTTGTTTTCAGCAGTTAAGAGGCTGTGTTTGTATAGTGTTTGCTTCCTTTTTCTGATAAAACTATTATTTTATACTTTCATTTGCCTCAATTTCCGAACCCAAAAACCCTAACCCTCCTTTGTACCTCCCGGATAATAAGCCCCTCAGCTCTCCTCCGCTTCCGCCTCCTAAGGGCTCTCCCATCTCCATCTATCGTCTCTGCATTTATTCATGCAAACAAATCAACATATCATGAATCATCATGGCATAATCATCAAATCCCATGCTCTTGTTTGTAGCTTTTATTACTTCCATATACTAAAACAAAAAAAGAGTTAAAAAAAATCATAAATTTAACGTTATTGTATTTATTTAGAACTGAAAGGTTACTTTTGGTGAAATGACCACTCATTCTCTCTCGACTTACACACAGACAGAAACGTATTTAAGTCACTTGAAACCCATTTGGCAGTGTTCACAGACTTGCTCCCCCCTGTTACAACCTTTGTCCTTTCCTAAATTTCTATTTCTTTTTGGCTTATGTTTGCTAATTTGGTTAGAATCTTTTCACGCTTTCTTTTCTCAGCCAGAGATCTCTAGGGTTTTTGTTATAATTTCTGCAAAGCTACCTATCCTAACTTTGCTTTGATCATACTAATAATATACTTGCCAAATCCCAAATGCCAATTCTCTTTTGAACATTCTTTTCTCTTCTTTCTCTCCTTTCATTCTCAACTCAAAAAGAAGTTCCTTCCCCCCCCCCCNCCCCCCCCACCTCCCCCTCTTTTTAGAGATAAGTGAGTAATTAAGGAAGAATTAAATTTGCTCTCCACCATTCATTGAGTTGTGGGAATGGGGACCTTTGTAAACTCGTATGCAACACATTAAATGTAATTGAATTTAAGTATGAAAAAGAAAATACTACAAAAAGAGTTGTAAAGTTTCTTGGCCTTTTACAACCCATCAAAATGAGGCATTCAAAATTTAAACCATACCCATTTACCATGCTGAAAGGGAAGTGAGCCTGAGAATCTGACTCACAGACTTGGATGAGATCTTTTGCTCAAAAGTCAAATCTCAAAAGAGACGAAAGGCTAGCTATTCGCTTGCTGCCTTAATGTAAAAAAAAAAGTAGACAACTTAAATCCACTAGCAGTACAAAATGGAACTTTTTTTTTTCTCCTTCAAGTACTTCAGTACATAAATAAAACAATTGATACTAATTTGTGTTTAAAGTGCAATGAAAAACTGCATTAGGAGTTTTATAGTTTTGGTTGCACATTAATAAAACTCTCGTTGAACTAGCAAAAGAAAGAAACACTCCCATGGTGGAAAAGCATGTGCTGCATATTGCATACTGATCCTCCATTCCAAAGGCTACACACATTCTGCGGGTATATTCCTTTGGGTTATACCAAATCAATAGGGCAATGCGTACAAGAAAAAGAAACTACAAATCTGACCTGACGCTTTGGTTGTAAGTTAGACAGTCTGGTTCTAGTCTGACGTCTTACTATTTTGACGTTATCTACTTCCCGTGCTTTCCACTCTCCTAATTAAAATCAACAATATGGTACCTCAGTCACATTTTCAGATTGTATTGGCTGGCCACAAAAAAAAAAATGAAGATTTTTACTTATGAGACTATGATATTGTTTAGTTCTAGCTAAATAAAGTGTATTTTTGGTACCTTTTAATGAAGCTGTGCAACCAGGTTTTCTGGCCACAACCAGCTGGTGCTTTATTGGATGCAAATCTTGAGAAGAGAGGGAACAACTCATGTACGAGTGGTGTCAGGATGCTATAGATCAACCCTAGGTCGGGCTTGAACGATCTCCTGACCTAAATCTTGAACATATGTATATGCATCAGCACTTTGTAAGGATAGGGCAGATTAGATGCAGAATCTGACGCAACATTCTGAACTGTTGAAAATTGGCTCTCTTCTGCTGGAGCACAAGGCTCGAGCTCTTAATTACGATCCTGTAGATCGGCCTACTTAACAAAAAAGCTGGTATAACCCCAGTTATATCAGTCCCACTTTTGCTAACTTTGGGGTCAGGAGAATGAGAAATGGCTTAATACTTTGACTATGTTGGTATGTTAACTTTTTCTTTACCAAATTTAAAAAGAAAAAAAAAAAAGGGTATCAATTTTCCACGCCCTGATTGACCCGTTGCCTTTGCTACTGCTGCTTTGATGTATGAGCCTTACTGGACGTTAGTTTAAGAGGTCGTAAACCCAGAAGTGATTAACGTGATAATGCATTCACAAGGAAGACTCAACATTCTCCCAACAGTCCATGGTAATTCTGCTGTCACAATGTCAACAATCTTTCTGAATTGTTGCGAATTTAGGATCGGTATTGTGTTGCTAATTATTCTGAACAACCTTCCAAGTTTGACAATTAAAATATAGAAGTAAACTTAGAATACCTAGATTATAAGAATTTAATCTAATTGAAATATGGTACATATTGTCGTATATATACTCCTATTTATTTTCTGTACATTTTGGGTAAGATAAATAGGAGGACTTGAACCTTTGATCCATTTTGATCTTATTTTATACATTATATTTTTGCCAATAAAATATTGGTTTAGAAATTATATGTTCACGATTTTTGAATACACAATAGAAAATGAGATTTTACAGCTTTGTGTGTGTATATTCAGCGATCTAGAAAGATTATTCGCATGTAATAATTGCCTAATTGTAAATAGGGTTAACGTCTAGCAGTCGGAATAATTGTACGGTGATTTACCAATGAATCAAATTATTTTTGTCATCAAAAATCTTTTATCACTTTCGTAAGAGACTTTGAATGATGCAGTGATTGTGGTTTTTAATGAAATTTTAAAAAGTTTATTTTTTAAAATAATAACTTAATTGAAAACATAATTGCAACTAGCTGAGAACTGATTGGAACTCAATTTTGTGTACTTTTTGGTGATTAACATTGTGTCTTTTGCCATGTAAAATTCCTTTACTTTTTCTCTATAGCATATTAGTAGTTTCAAACAATGTTGCTATTCATATTGTACTTACCAAGGCCAATCAAGTTAAAAAAATAATAATATCGTAGGCAACACAATATATTTAATTTGGGGGATTAATTATATATGAATTTTAAGACCTTTTTTTTCTCCTTTTTCTTTGGAGAAGTACGATCAACATGCAATAATTCAGTTATTCCTTTGGCTAATTTTACACTAACATATACACTAAATAGTAGGTGCCAAATTGCCAATTTGGCAAACAAAATGGAGTGACTCAGAACATTAACTTGAAAAAATAAAAAAATATATAGAGAAAAAGGCAAACGAATATTGTATATTTACTAATCTGATTCTTTCTTTCATATTATTCCTTCATCTGCGCCCTTTCCTTTTTTGTTCTTTTAATTTTTGTGTTGGCGCCTGTTGGCTTTGAGTTATATATAATAAATTGATTTTCACTAATGACCCATCATATGTTGGCAGTTGTCTGTGTAGACACACACACACACAAGCATGCATTCATGCCTACATGTACGAAATAAGGAAAAGCATGCAGTGTCTCTGTATAAAGCCTGCAGAAGCTATTTGTTGCTGTTTGTGGGGTTATCACCTTCTCTCTCTCTCTCTCTCTTTCTTTGATCTTATGGCTGGTGCCTGGTGTTGGTGGGGTTGGGTAGAAATCGATAAAGTTGATATTGAATTTGGTGTGTCTGATATTTTTGTGGCCTTATCCCATGTCCCAAGTCCCAAACTGAATCTGTGTTAGCTTTTGCCTTCCCCCTCTCTCCCCCTCTGAGATGAACGTACGTACGAGTTCAAGAGGGAGCTGATAGCTAGATTTATAGATTGATAGCTATCCATTTGGCTTGGCTTGGATTGGAGATATGTTACCCCACATGCTTTTCCCTTGTTGCAGTTATAACTCTGCTGCATGGGCAATTGGGACTACTCTTGTTTCTGAATCACACAAAACAAGCCTATGGACATCGACTTTGATTCACCCCCCTCACTAAATAGGATAGGTTGGACTTTGGAGGGTAGCATTTACAGGTTTTTGCACTCCTTTTTAATCAATCGATCGATCAATAATTAATTTTGGTTCCATTCTATTCTTGATCGTCTTGTTTCAATCAAGGAGTCATTGCCTGATCGTTTCAGGCTAGAAAACCTTTTAAGTTTGTGCATGGAAAGCATGCTAAAGTTTGAACCACTACTTGAAGCCTCCCCTCCTCGCTACATTATACATAACTAAGTATCATAGGAGTTTATTTCTAAATGTAATGCTCTTCCAGATTATATGTAGGTCTATGGCATACAATGATTAAACACATTTGAGCTTGTCGGTTATGCATTTGAGGATTAATTTGTTGACCCTCGTTTCAAACTATTTACGAAAATTTATTATGCAATAAGTATATATTAGAACCTTTATCCTAAAATATGATATCACCTTATTGATTTACAACAGTTTTATGCAAGATTAATAACATCAACTTATACTAAGAATCGACAATTATTCTTTCACTTCTTCATATCTTTTAATTATGTTAAGTATATATAGATGATGTATGTTATATGTTTCAAACTAAATAAATATATATCCAATTCTAGTACCCCTTCATGATCTTGCAATTGTAAGGTTTTGATCAAAGCTTAGGTTGGTCATGAGGCTAATGAAGATTAAACTTAGGGTCCGTTTGGTTCTGGGTTTTGAGATATGCCTCCAAAATGTGATTTTGAGTAAAAAGATGTGTCATTACTCACTTGGGTATGTATTAATTGTTTTAACTTATATATATATATATATATAAATATATATATATATATATATATATATATAAATATATATATATGTATAAATTGGTTCAACGACCTACTACGGAAGTTAAATTAATGGAAACTATACATTTATTAAAAATGGTGTCGTACATTATTTTGGTTGTTTATTCTCCGAGTGCTTCTTTGTTAATTTCCCAATACTAGGGGAAATTCAGAATTCAGACTGCAACAGGGGAGCCTACGTCAGGATTGGCCCACATTTCTGCCCAATAAATTCCATCTGGGAGACCCTTAAAATGCCCTGCTTTAAGGCCCATACTGGCCCACTAAGAAGCCTGGAGAGTGGATGGCCAGAGCACAACTAATGATCTCTTTGTACTTTCATATTTTAGCGAATTTCAACTTAACATTGCAATTTGTAAGATTTAGAAGCAAATAAATAAATAAATATTATTAAAAACATAAATAAAAAAGGAGATTGAAACTCTAGGAGAATGAATTTTATATTAGTATAACTATTTTGTAGGAATGAAAGGAGCTTTTTCTTTTATAATTTTTAATGTCTTGAGGTGTATATTATATTATTTTTTAAAAATGTTATATTATGATTTTTCATCTATAAGTAAAGTTTTGTAATTTTTGATAATTAATTTCTTTTAAAAAAGCATTATCGAGGAAAAAATAATTAAAACAAAAAAATTTTAATTTTTTGATAATTTTAGACAAAAATTTAAAATTTGACAATATATATTTCTCAAAAAAAAGATAGGAGTATCGTCTAAATTATTAATTGGTCAAAATAATGATTTGATTCAAGTTCTTCCATCTTCTTTCCAGAGATTTTTATTTGAATAAAATGTAGTGGGTATGATACAGATTTATTGATTGTGATCCCAATTCCAACCCGTGAATAGAGTAGAAGCCCATGAATTTCCAGGTGGCATGGCAATAACCAAGGAACGAAGGCAGACACGTGTGCTAATCCCTACCAATCACCTTACTGCAAAACAAGTGGATAAAAATGGAGAAAACATATCACACGTGCGAGAGCTAATCCTTTTTAATGAACTCCCTGTTTCCCTCCACATTTCATCTTCACAACAAAAAGGAAGAAAACAAACCACTACTTGTAAATGGCACTGGCTTCAGTCTCCTCCTTATCCATCAATTCTCTTAGTATTTCTTCTCCTTCAAAAGCTCCATGTTACCATCTGCAATCTTTTTCAAAACGTTTTGGCGTCTTTTGTCAGATAAACAACCCAGAAATTAAAGCCCAAATTCGCGGTGAGTAATGATCTTGATTCTACTTGTTTGATGAACATTGTTTTTATTTGTAGCACTCAATTTTAACAGAGTTTTCCTCGGAAAAGGAAGATTGTTCCAACAATAAGTATGCAGTCACGGATGCTAAGTTTAAGAGCTGGAGAGCCTTGGTTTCAACAGCATTGGCAGCAGCAATGGTTGCTTTTGGCTCTGATATGTCTGCTCTGGCTGAGCTTAATAAGTACGAGGCAGAAACTCGTGGGGAATTTGGTATCGGATCAGCAGCCCAGTTTGGTTCTGCAGATTTAAGGTGCATTTTATAGCATCTTTTATGGTTAACATGTCTGTTCTTGGTTTAGGAAGGGGATTGATTTCTGTGTATTTTGCGTTTTGCAGGAAAGCAGTTCATATGAATGAAAATTTCAGGTAACCATTGAATATATGCTAAGTTTGCATGATAAAGAATTCTAATGTGTACATTTATCTTTCAAACAAATTAGTTTGCAACTACAAAATTGGGGGATGGTGACTTTGAATTTGTACTGAACAAAAAAATTTAGCCATCGAAAGATATTTAATAATGGAATGTTCTAGTGTGCCAGTTCCTAATCAATCGGAAATCTAAATGGTTGATACAGAAGGGCAAACTTCACAGCTGCTGATATGAGGGAATCTGATTTCAGTGGTTCAACATTCAATGGTGCATATCTTGAGAAAGCAGTCGCATACAAGGCAAATTTCACAGGTAAATTGGCTGCCAAAGAGTAGATAACTTCATATATGATAGAATACATGTTTAGATAATGACATCATTTATGAAATGAAAATTATACCAAGTTTGAATACTAGGTTATACCTATAACAAACATTCAAAACCTAAGTGAAATTGTCATCTACCAATAACTTTTGAAGCTTCTGTAAGATCAAACTTGTCCAACCTTGGAAATTAGTGCTTCTTTCTTTTGCTACTGTTTGCATCTCTGGTTGTATTCGATCTGGATGCTCTTTTCCTTTCCCTCCATGGGCAGTTTCGTGCAGCCATCCATCCCGTTACTATCAATTTAGGCATTCGATGTTCCGTTCTACTTGGACCTTTTTCCCGAAACTGATTGCTGCATTGGCCTGATAAATTTTCTGATTCCTGTAAATTGCTCCTGCAAGTATTTGTGGAGCAACTCCCTTCTGACTCACTCAGTACTATAAGTGAGGGATCTTCTGCATCAGACAGCTCATGGTTTAATCCATTTGTCTCAAAAGTAGTTGCTTCCAGGATATTCTCATCCCTAACTTGAGGACATCTTCTTCTACAGCCCTTGGGAGAATCCATAGTTACTAAGTCTATTGTCTTGGGTGGCAGAATCGGATCTTCAGGCTCTGAAGTTTCCGACTGATCAATCAAGCCCATGGAGTCTACAACCTTTGGCATATCTATTCCTTGTTCTTCTTCTGATAATGCTACTGACTCAAGGCTATAGTTATAAATAGAAACCATTGAGTCCTCGGATTCCAAATCATACCAAGAGCTGCTGAAAACCAATTTAGCTTCCTCTAATGACTCCGAAGTTTCTTTCAAGTCAATGTGTTCGATTTCATCCAAAGCCTTTGGTGTCTCTCTTTCCGCCGATGTTATAGAATCAAGTCCCTTCTTCGAAAGAGAGACCTCCAATTCTGAACCAGACCACAAGCTAGAGTCTGGCCCTTCTGATTCTAAATCTTCAGATAATGGTGTTTGAGATTTTCCTTTCGGACCACAGCCTCTAGGATAATCCCGGATAGCCAAGACCTTTTTGCGGGGTGCATAATCTGTAGGCATGGACTCAGACACAACTTCCTCAGGTAATTCTGTAGCCTCATGATCGGAAGTTTCCAACTGGTCAATCGGGCTTGTGGTATCCAAAGCCTGTGACCCATCTTTTCCTTCAACTTCCGCTGAGGAAACTGATTCAAGCGCATCGTCAAATAAAGAAGCCACTAAGTCCTCAGATTCTGAATCATACAGTGAGCTAGAGCTAGGCGACTCTGATTGAACTAGGTGTTGAGAGAATTGAGTAGCAAATCTTCCCCTTGGACTGCAGCCCTTAGGGTAGTCACGAAAAACAGGTATCATCCGCATCTTGTAGCAAATAACAGTTTCAGAACAAATACTTTCAGCTTTTCTTTTCTTCTGTCTATTAAAACTTTTCTTCGGAAGAAACTTGTTTGATTTGCGAGACCATTGTTGGCTCTTGGTAATTTGAACACTGGTACATCAAAATGGAAAATTGATACGAATATATCCATAAAACAGATAAAAACAGAGAAAGAAAAGCATTTACCAAAAAATAAACTTGAAAAGGAGGAGAGAATAGAATAAACGACTTACCCTTAGGGGTTGAACGAGAAGAGGAGTCGGTGATGAACGCAAAACGAAAACCCTGAAACCCTAAACAATTGCCCTTTCTAAGAATTCTTTGCTTAGTTTTCTTGCGTTGGAAGGAAAGGGGCAGGAGACTTCCGTTCGTTAGGAGAGAGATTTGCCCTTGGAAGGATTACTGTAATTACGGTTCAATTACCCAAAGGCGGTGTAAAATTGTAACTATACGTTTTATTTTTTTCTTTATTTCTAAAACAAAACTTGCCCGCTAATGTCCTAAAATCAAAAGGAAAAAAAATACATTAGACAATACAGTTAAACCTTATAAATTAATACATTGAGATTATGAAAATTATTAATTAATTGAAATATTATTTAAGTGATAAATTAATTTATTAATTTATACATCAATTAATAAAAAAATAATTTACTAATATATTTTTATTATTTTTTTTCAAAACATTAAATTTAATATATGTATTATACATTATTTTCTCTTACAATACTAGAACATACACCAGCACTTCTTAACGCATTAAGAAAAGTTAGAGATAATGTTATTAACATTGGAGTCTTATTTTACAAAGGCTCCTAATTGAGTTGTGTACATATATAATTAATAGTTTTGATGTATAAGGAGATTATTAATTTATATATCAAGTGAGATTTATGTGTTTTTTTAAAATGTAGTTATCTTATAAATTTAATGCATTATTAATTGATCACATTGGTCCCAAGTCGGGACCGATAAAAAATATTATTTAATCAAGATTATTAATTTATAAAAGTTATATGGTTCTTCTTTTAATTGTTGAAATACATTTTTAGGGATTATATGAACAATTATATAGGCCATGAAATAATTTTCAAGAAAATGTTGTTCTGTAGTTGTTGACCATAACACCGCATTTTGTATTTCACAAATTGGAATTTTCTCCATGCTGGCAGCAAACAACATTCATGCTTGGATCCACTGCCCAAAGAGATTGATTGCCTTGCTCTTGTGTGTCTGCTTGCATGCATCTGTTATGTTGCTCGGACTCATCTTTTAAATACGAGTGTGTTCAAGTTTTTCCACATTTTTTCTTATATTTACAGAGCCATGCTCGTACCCCCGTATCCATACCCATTTTGAGGTGTTGTTCTATATGTACTTATGATAGACTCATGGTTGAAATTGCAAGATATTGAGAACGTAAAGTTATCTTATGCTTTGTCGAATTTTCCTAGTGTAATTGATTTATTTGATCTCACAGGTGCTGATTTGAGTGACACATTGATGGATCGCATGGTAAAGTTTTCCAAACCCTGGTGCTGATTCCTTGACCTATTAATTTTGATGGTTGTTACGTTTGGTAATGATTAGGGATTGTGTTATTGTGCACACTGGCAGAGAATTGCTTGCTATTTAAAGTTAGGGGATGAAAACCCAAATTACTTTTAGTTTATAGAAAGTCTAGCTTCAAATACAGACTTCATTTTGTTTCAGGTTCTCAATGACGCTAATCTTACAAATGCTGTGCTAGTAAGATCTGTGCTCACCCGAAGTGATCTCGGGGGTGCCCTGATTGAAGGCGCTGATTTCAGTGATGCTGTTATTGATCTTCCTCAGAAGCAGGTATGCATATTCACACACACTCCCTGGGTTTGGGTTTCAGCTTTAAGGTGTCCCTGTTTCTAGGCTTGTTTTTAGTTCTTCTCTCTGACATTGTTTTGTTTCCCAATGTGCTATAGCCCCCAGTGATTAACTCAATATCTGTAGTAGGGGAAGGCACCAGTCAATATTAAACTTTGCTCTGCCCTGAAAACAGAGCAAGTCAGAACTAATTGATCAGTTAAAAATGTAGGGGACATAAAGTTTACATCAATCTGTCATCACCAAGGCCTCATAGATGATTCCATGGCATTCAATTTGCGTCATGCAAAATAGTTAAGTTGCTCAAGTTCAAAGAACAATAAAGAATAGTAGTAAAGCTCTTAAAAATTGCAATATCGAATCTAAATCTAAATTTATCGTTCAGATAGTTCATAGGCTTGTTGCCTATGTGTACAGAAAAGCTATTTCCTGTGTCTCAGTCAGTTCAAAAATTGCACCTGCTTGTGGTAAAAGCGGAATTAATGCAACCTACTTCGGTACTATAGAATGTCAGTGGTGAGTTGAATTACAAACTAAAAAGACTATTGTAATATGGTGTCAACTTTAGAAGTTCAGCCATATTATCTTGTCAACTAAGGTCGTACCTGCCTTCTGCATTTATTGACTCCATTACTATCTGCATATATTAACCAGTGGCCATGAATAGCTAAAATTAATATTTGCTTCTTCCAGTGAGCAAGCCATTAAGATTTGCAAGACCCACCACGCATTACTATGATGGCAGATTATTCCGCAAGTATGCAATCATCTGCCATGTCATCCTCAGTCTTACCCTTTATTCACTTTTCATGTGGCTGCCAAACTGCAACCCTCCCCCAGATATTGATTAGAACAACTTAAGATGTAGGAGAGCAGTGTGCTTTGGCTACCAACAAACAGTTCCAAAGGCAAATTGTCTGGTCACCCGAGGTTTCTAAGTTATTTTCTGTCCTGGGAAGTGTCTGTCATTAATGTTTTACTAGTATTTTACTCAGTGTGTCACGCTAGGGAATTTAGGGACCAGAATAAGTTGAATGCTTCACCATCCATAAAGATGCCTCATTTATTTGCCATAATCGTAGTGTTAGATACAAAGTAGTATATATATAGTTGAGTCCATTAATGTTTTAGCAGCATACATTATTGCATCATAGTTTATCGGACTATTTCTCTTACAAAGTCCATGAAACTGATACCTCACTATTGCGTATATAATGGAAGGATAGTCATGGCCTTGTAGAGATCTTTTCATGAACATTGCAAGGCAACCTGACTTATCTCTTGTATTAGTCTGGCCATATAAGTAAGGGGCTTTTCTTCTCTTGATGTGTGAGAGGTAGGTCATGAAGCTAGGGTGCCTAGATAATTAGCAGGACTGCAATATCAGATTCATGGTCAAATTTCCTAGCTGTCCTGTGTAGGGACATGGCTTTTTTATATATATATATATATATATATCTTTAACAAACTTGCATCTAAATTTAGAAGCATTCCTCAGCCTAAGACCTGTAAAAGATTTCTTCTCTTGTAAAGTAAACGGTATTTAATGATGACTTTTTTTCTTTCTATACAAGTTCTATTTAGTTATCTTTTCAGGTTTGCAATCTATAAGTAAGCATCTATGCAATTAGAGCACCAGCAAAAATTTTAACCTCAGAACTCCATTTGATGCTTGTCTAACTTGCAAAACTTGGAAGTATTTCTAATATTCAATAGCTTTGTGAATATTTAAGCTGCAATAAATGCTTTTTGTCAATTTTTCTGCCACAAGGGCTCTGTTCATGTGAGCGTATACCAAGCATATAAACCTGCAACTGAAGGCAAGGATGTTAAAGGCCTACACTTAACTGTAGAGAAAGAGAACTAGGCGCCCAATAGTCATGGATATTATTAATTTAAGTAGACTGCATTTCTAGAATCGGATCTGTGTACATAGTTCCCAAATTTTTTGAGCTTCATTTATGTTTTTAATGCTGGCCTAAACTGTAGTCTTCACTGCTTCCAGCAGTTCCCTAAAATGAGCATCAAGTTTGCATCTCTTTCATAATTTTACTTATTATCTTTGGTGATTCATTCACACTCCAATTCCACATACTCTTGAGCTCCTTTTATTTCTTCCAAATAATTTTTGCATTTGTTTATGTAGGCTCTCTGCAAGTACGCAAATGGCAAAAATCCAATCACTGGGGTAAGCACCAGAGCAAGTTTAGGTTGTGGAAACAGCCGGCGAAATGCTTATGGCTCCCCTTCTTCTCCTCTGTTGAGTGCTCCACCTCAAAAATTGCTTGATCGGGATGGTTTCTGTGACAAAGATACTGGCCTTTGTGAAGCAAAATAATTCTAAACCCTGGTAGTAATCATACCAAATGACATCTCATAGGCACATTGATGATGCAGGATAAAGGAGTGCGAGAACAGAACATATATTACTTTCCTTTTCACTTCTGGATAAACAGCAAATTTGAGAATCTTTACCATATATTCTTTTTCAAGCATCAGTGATCTATGACAACTCTAAATCACTAACAAAGGATGGATGAAAGGAAATCAATAAAATCACATTATGTCGCTAAGTGATTTACACTGATCCAAACATGGCTGGCACTCAATAATAGATGAGACCCTTCACATGTGCTCAATTATGTCGCTATGTGAAGTGACAGTGTGGATTAAGTTTTGGTGTCTCATATGATGTTTCTGCGGAAATAGCTTATGATTTGTTATCAACCACATGCCAGGTTGACTTCAAACCTGGAATTTGGGGTCAGATTTTGCAATAATTATGTTGTTAATTCCTTAGATTTGTACTTATGCAGCAGTCATTGTCATTTTGGAGTAATGTCAAGCCATCACAGCTAATGGCTTCCTGGATAGTCCTAGAGATCTAAAGGGTCATTGATGCAACAAAAAACTGTTCTCATAAACATCAAAATTCTGAACCCTGCATCCAGTTGTCAGAAACTGTAGACTTCCTCGATTGCCTGAAGACAGGAGGAGATCTAAAATGATTTCATTACAGTAGATATGAATCATCTATGAATGAAGTGTCATTTCTGTCTCAAATGTTATGCCATCAACTCCACAGTCACTCTTCATAAAATCGCCTAATCGCCCATTAAAACAACGCAAAGAAGGATACAATTTGTTACACCAATGAGTCCAAGAGTTGGCTTAAAGACTGTAAAACAAATAGTTTGAAAAGGTCAAAAATGGGTCATGGTAGACATAAGCATGCAATCATTTTGCCTCCGCACTCCTCCCTCCTCCCCCAGTCGTCAATTTGTTCCTTCACATCCCTTCTATGATTGCGGGAAGGTCATCTCTCATCTGAGTGGAGCATTGGAGAGAATCTACCTTATCACACCCATCTGAATGTTCTAATAACTTGGAAGCGTGCATTTCAAGCAGGACTAGGCTCTAAAAATGTCAGCAGAACATGTACTTTCATTTGTAGAAATAGTCCTTTTGATAAAAGCCTTACTTTCTCTTCCAAACATTTTATTTGATGTTCGGTTGAGTTATTTGATCGGTTCATCTTCAGATAAATTAGAAAAAAAAAGAAAAGAACAAAAGCATAAATATGGAGAAAGCGTTTTTTGTTAATTCTAAAATAGACATTTCCCCATTAATATAGAGGAAGAAAATTGAGCTTTGCCTTAACGAAAACTTCTAACTCTATATAGGGGCTTAGAGTTGGTTGGAGCATGGGTTGTGGACTTCGAGTCCAATTCTCTATAACAGAGAATCATGCGAATTCAGAACAGAGCAGCTACTCAATGTAACACTGGGAGAGAATCCAGAATTATAAACTTGTTCAATCGATGAAAGTCCATTAATTACCCTTATAACAACCCAAAGAACGATAATACTATTTTGTTGAACCGGTGCGTTCAGCAGAAGCCCTAATTTAAGACCATAAAACCCAAATCCTGAAAAGCTAAAAAGGTCAAGACGAGTCATGTGGATGAATATGTGCATGCAAACCAATCATTAGGGTTGCACCACTTTCTCATACATTATGCTACAGCCAAAATGTGTTCCATCTTATCCTCTTTTGTAGCGGTTGGATGGTCATTTAAGTTGTCACTGTCCATCTGAATGTTCTAATCTACAGTGGGTACCTTAATTAGGCAAGACTCGTCCTCCCAAACAGTTTAGAAACAGTGGATTCAATTTTGGTGGACAAGTCTTTCTCTGCTCCCAAGTCAAGCATAGACCCGTCATTAAAGAAATCAATCAAGTTGCTTGAACTTTACTTTTTCTTCTTCTTTTTTAGGGTGGACCAGGAGACAGCACCCCAAACAAAAATGAGCTCGACATCGATAATTGAACGAAGGATTGGTTGTCCCCCTTATCGCTAACTCTCAAGTGTTTCCAATCAGGGTATGCTCCCTTTTAGTTTGTCATTTTCTGTCTCTTGTCATCCTTGTGCTTCAGTAAAACCTTCCATGGCATGACATTCACACAAACCCTATCAACCAAAGCTATCAATGTGCTCCTACTAATTTCAACACAGGGAGAACGATATTAATTTCAACAAGCATTCGATTAATTATGATTACCATACAACCTACGTAACCGTAGGGTGAAACATACTGTCACATTTTCTTTCGGTAAATACGTTCTGCGAGTACATACCAACATACAGTACATTGCATAAATTATTCCTTTATTAATGCCAATCATTGACTGAAAGTTAACTGTTTTCAATAAATATAATCCTAGTTTTCAAACAATGTGTGTGCAGATGCGTGAAGGATACACCATCTATATATATATGGAGTTTTTCATTTTTTTCCGTCAAATACCTTCTGAAATGACACAAACATTGTAGCTGATAACAGAGCAGCTGTACTATGACAAGGAGTTGATTCTACACCGTCAAACTAATTCAGGTATTTGTAGCAAAATATATATATATATATATATATATATTAGTGGAGTTTTAATCTTCCTAGCTATATAGTAACCTGAACTAAAGACAAGTGAGCTAATCATTTCACCTCCAGGCTAAACTTGTGTAGGTTGGTCAGCTATCAAATCTTTGCCATGTTATGCTATTGTTGATGTGTAACTTAACAAGCCAAATTAGTCAAAGCAAAATAAAAAAAAATAGTCTGAAAAGGTTAGTTACACAGGTTTTAGAACTTGCTCATATCATGAGCCTGCTCAAGCACCCAAGCTAGCGGCGGATTCTGACGGTGTGGTCCAAGAGTCTCAAATTAAAAAATGAAAAATATAAGTGCTTACTGCTTAGAGACTTTTTAAAACATTGTTTATTCTTACAGTATGTCAGCAATCCTAAAGAGATTATGACTAACTGAGACATAAAAATGGATTAAGTACAAGTTCGGACTCCGGGTACTGTGGAGGTTTGGGATTTGGGAAACTAACGAAGCACTCTAATAATGGTGCGTCACATGTGGTTTTTGTTTTCACATGGTCAATGATGTTATCTTAGTCTGCAAACAACATTTTTAATGAACCCTAATTATTCAGTCACACCTATATGCATCAATGTGCGCATGGTCTTGCTTGCTATGGGCTTTGGCAGGCACAGAATTAGGCCACCCTCTCTCTCTTATGCTCACACTGGTTGAGAGAAAATGAATGGTAATTCTTCTGTTTCGTTTATCACAAGTGAACACAGAGAGAGGAAGCCATGAATTCAAAGAGTGCAAAGGAAACCCTAAGGAGAAATGACTAAACCTTCACGTCAAACTTAGTCAGAAAGAAGCACTTTCTCTAAGCTTTTTAGCATCATTCTTTTTCCAATGAGGAACACTTCGGCTAAGCATGCCTAGCTCTCTACAAGGAAGAATTGTTTCATTATGGGTCCATGAGAGCACGCCCAATGATGATGTCGCTTGGAAACTTTTCATTGCTTTAAAGTGATTTTCATGCTTGACTTCAACCCAAGTAAGAGGATGTTCTCCAAATGGATAACAACCAAAGAATTGTAGTACTTTTGCCGGTTAGTCCTATATTATTCATTATTTTTTTTTTTTGCTCAGCCTATATTATTCATTATTACTAGATTCCTAAAGTATGTTTCCCCTTCCTCCTGGTATTTAAACCAAGCTGGTAAAATTTCAAAACAGACTTCGCGCGGTCAATTGCAGACAGCCCCCGCCCCTCCTCCCCTGATTATTCTCCGAACAATGCTCCTCCAATTTTGCAACCCTGGCAGCTATCGTCAAGGCCTGAGCTGGGCGACTGATGGTGACGAAATCTATATCAGTCTCTGTTGAGCCACAAGTTTAATGACATTTTCCATGTCAAATATCCGTCTTATCCAGCTGCTTCATGGTATTTCCAGTCTAAATATATAGCTGAAATTTGAGACATTTGGGAGTGCTGAAGCCTGCAATTTCCTATATATATGCTTCCCTATCTCATATGTTATCAAGTTCAACTTTTTTGCAGAAGGACTTTGTTTGAGCAAACAAAGACTTTTTTGCAGAAGGATCTAACGAGTCTGCTAATCTTAAGGAGATAGAACTTCTGGCTGCCTCCATCTTAATTCATCTTCTTGACCAGGTATGTAGCTACACCAAAGGTATCCTGGTAGTAAAAATTCCAACAAGGATTTATTCTGAAAGAAAAACATTTGTCAATCGTTTTGTACTTCTCCTTCACTTTCTGTGAACAGAGAATGACTCATTAAATATTAGCATCTAAATTCTTTGTCCTGCGGTTGGGAAGTAATTACAACGAGTTTTTACATTAAAATGCATCTCACATTTGCTGTTGACGTCCTCCATTATCTTTCTTGTCTTAGCGCTTTCAACTATGTACGTAATTACTACAACCTTTTTAATTGAAACAGTTGATGCATTTGGGTAGTGGATGACCACGATTTTGCGTTGTGCTTCTCTTTCGTCATAGCATACACCATTTTTAACTCATGACCAAGTACATACATTTCTAGTAGGACTGCTGTAGCTAGCATGCCATTTTGCTCTTTTCCATTTCATAACTCTGAGCTGCTGGCACTTAACTTATATTTTCATCCGACTAATTAGTTCAATGTTAAGGAATGAACTTAATACAAGGTTCATTTTAACGGCTTGTGCTGCAAAAATACTGTTCTTATTAGCATGCATATTCATATTTGCAGCATGATTGGTCTCAAAGTAGAGCATTTAAACTGTGAAGTAGTAGTCGGCTTAAATTACCCTATATAAGAACCCTGTAGCTCAATACTTGTTCTTTCTTCACCACATGTTGCCTGATTTCCTCTCCTTGCTCAAAGTCGATTGATATTTTCTTGGATCTTCCAACCACACTACTGATATCACTCCACCTGGTTTGAAATGATAGGGATTTCCCTTTAGAACAACCTTAACATATTGCAGATTAGAGGCAGTTTTTATGTGCTCCTGCATCAACTGGAAAAAAGAACTTAACAATAATATTTCAAATTAAGATTAGAGTCTGGTCGTCAAATGCTGAAAACAAATGCAACTTGTGTGATTAACAACACAAAGATGCTACGTAGCTTGTGTGGTTGCAAAAATTTTCTTTCAAGGTCAGTTTTCTTTTAAAACAGAATCTCAGCCAAACATCAAATTTTCATTTAAAGTATTCCAATGGTTATAGAAAAACAAAAGTACATTGATTATCAAACTGTTTTGTCAAAGGTATTGACTTACACACTGCATAGTTCTTAACCAAAAGGATAAACTTTGTGTATTTGAAAATTTATGGAACAAGGATCAAACAGTTAAAAACAAAAAAAACTTCGTCAATGGGGATGAGAAGAGAAAGCTGTTACAACATTTGCAGAAGCTATATCAAGTTGACAACATAAATGATCTAAGAAGAAAAAAGATCGCAATAGAGAAACCCTTGATATGTATATTAAGCTGCAATACGGAAAAATACATTCAATATTAGGCCGAGTCAGTCCCAAAGAGCACTCGACCATAGTCCACCTAAAAGTACTAATTATTTGTACTTGCATCATGTCCAATATCTAATAACTACATCCCTAGTATTAATCAATACAAATTAAGGACAGCCGAAGTCCCATAGCTAATGCAATACCATTATAGTTTTATTATGTACAGCAACCCGGATTGAAGGCTTCTTTTCTTATAAGTGTACTTCCTATAATTAGTATGTATGCTCTCTAATTGCTAGAATATGCTTTCACTTCCACAGATCAATTTGACAACTCGAAGTGGATGTGGAGGCATATTCCTGATGAGCAATTTCTGGCCTTTTGGATTCACTGGCTAGTAAATTCATTTGCTCAGCCACTTGAAGGCTGGTGGCTGCATTGGGATAATTGTTTTCCTTGGAAGCTTCCTCATGACTGAGCTGAGAGGCAACAAATTTGTCAAGAACTCGCCAATCTGTCACTTGATCCACTGCTTGTTCACTGTTGTTATAAAGCGAGTTCAGATTTTGCTGATGCCCTGGCTGCATGTGCTCTTCTTGTGTGAGGGTTGAGGACTGCAAAGTGCTTCCATTGTTCCTGTCATAACCGTAAGGAACAACTGAGTTGCAGCTTACACTTGCAGCAGATTGTGGAACTTTGGGACTTTCCAACTGAGGGAGCTGAAGGAAAGGGTCATGAGGCAGATTGTATTGCAACTCAAGCTCTTGCTTGCAGGGATAATGGTGATGGTATGATGCATAAGGCTGAGGAATTCGCCTTGGGGAATCAAGATCCTGCATAAATGAGACCTGGTCATCGTACCAACACGGAGAATCATATTCACCAACTTTTCGTACTGTTGTCATTCGCTTCTTGAACACCCTACAAACCACCCATCCTTCTTCCTGTGGAATAACAAAGACATCAAATTAGTCATAACTATGAAAATTTCACTGAGATCGCTTGCCTGCATGCATGCTTGTACATATCTGTATGAAAATGTACACTAATGGAAGTGCACCAAATGTTTGCAAACTTGGAAAAAGATTAAAAAAGATATATGCCTTTGAGCATTACTTGCGAAAAAAGTTAGATGTTTATAATGATAAAATCGAATTTAGAATATCTCATGGAAAAGCCAGGTATCACAAGCATGTGTGTGTGTTTTTTTTTTTTACAGAATACTTGCTTTGCTTAGAATCTTTAACATGATATATAGAAAACCATATTCAGGGCAAGTATTCGGGCTGTTGAGAGGCAGTTTTTTATTTATTTATTTTATAATTTGGGAAGGCAAAGGCTAAAGCCAATGTTAGGATGAAAGGCAGACGTTCCTGATAAAAGTGAATTGTGTCTTACATATACTACAAAATCATATCTTCAAATCTAATTAGTTTGTTGCTGAGATAGCATAACTCCGATTTTGCTGAAAACCATTTCACTGTTATGTCTCAATTAATGATAAAATAAACAAAAATCTTTTTTTTTTTACAGAAATAAAACAGTAAATACTTGCCTGAGGAGTTCCATTTTCATTTGTTTCTAGTCGATACTCATGCATGATCCAATCTGATTTTTGTCCATTCGGGGCTCGTCCTTTGTAAAAGACTAGGGTTTTTCTCATGCCAATAAGGCTATGCCTGGAGTAAATAGCCTTGTCTCTTCCGGTAGCTTTCCAAAACCCTGCTTTTGTTGCTCTATTAGTGCGAGTACCTGTTGGATACTTCTTATCTTTGTGGCTAAAGAAGTACCATTCATTCTGCTCTTCAGTTCCTATTCTACACAATTCTATTCAAACGAACACGAATAATCAACATCAGTGGCTAATCAAATAATTAGTCAGTGCAAAAGAAGTTTTTTTTGTTCTTTTACATGCATTTACCAGAAATAAAGAGAGAAAATGGAAATATTTCTACCTTGCAGATCCCACGGTTCAATTTTATAAAGATCGACATCTTTGATGACATCCAGATCTATCCTTTTTGAAGCAACCTTTTTCCTGAGGTAGTAATCTACAAGTTCTTCATCTGTGGGATGGAACCTAAAGCCTGGGGGAACGTGTGTAAAGGTATTCATATTCTTCCAAAGAAACACTCAAAACCTGCATCAATGTGCCAGACTATCAGCAATATGTTTAGAAGCATGAAAAGATAAAAAAATTTCTTTTTCTTTACAATAAACAGTAATATAAAGAGTAAATCAAAGTTATGAATCATGGGAGAATTATTATCATGTAAGTGAATGATACAATTCAATACTAAATAGTAAATTATTAAGAAACACACAGCATTGATTTGGTGTCAATATATGGATCTAAAAGAAATTTAATTGGGGAGTCCCTTAATATTCAGGATACTTCTTCTGACTAATTTGGGTTTAAACAAAAGTTATTAATATATACAGACAAACTAACATTATTGTTGCATGTTTAGAGCACCTGGCCAACGATTTAAGGGAAGGTTAAATGTCTTTACATTGGAAGCAAATAAAGTACCGTTAATCATTATCTCAAGTAAACAACGGTTACTACTTTTGGTTTCCTTGGCATGAAAATGTTATCCAACATTGTTATGAAGCAAACAATCATCCAGAATTCTATCTTTTATTGCAGTATGTAGTACTGATCATACATTAAAAAACACCATATGCTGATCTATGCATAAAATACACTATTATATTTGCCTCATGATAAATGTTAGGTCAACCAAAAATAGTCTATATTTATCAATTCCAAGGAAAAAGAATGATGCAAAAAATATTATTTGGATAATGTCTAATTCAAGACAAGAGTTTAGTCACTAAATTACAAGAAAAAAACAAAAAATTATTATATCTAATAATGATTAAGTTGGATGTACTTCTAAGACAAGTTTTCTCAGATGGAACAAGCTATCATTTCTTATACTTAACCTTTCTATTGCACAATATCATAGTAAGTTTTAGCTGCATATCGAAAAGTAGGCTGCAAAATTCTCATGCTGCTCCCTACCGCTACACCATAAAAAGCATCCCATATGCATACATTGACTAAAACCCAGGCTTTTATCTTACTGTATTACATGGAGATAGATCGAGTCTAGGATATAAAGAGTCTCTAGAATAATATAACAAAGCATGCTTTTAATTCATTAATCCAGTCTCTTCTCCGTTCTCCTCTAAAAATTAGGGTAAATTAGCTCCAGATTTAAAACTTGTAATTTAATTTTGGATACTGTATAAACGAGAATATAGGACTTACATTGCTTAATGTGAAAGTTGTAAAGAATTGATACAAGTAATATGTGATATTTGATCTGGTAGAAACCCCAGAAAAGTATAGAAACAAGGGATAAAACTGTTGACAAATTGAGAAAAATAAATCTAAACACTTCATACTCATAAAAAATATGGCTATTTGTTCATGAGTTTTAACTAAGACACTAAAGTAATTAAAATGTGCAAGATAAAACTAAAGTTTTCTTGTTTCAGCTTATATGTTACATGAATGAAGAGTAGATAAACAATAAACTGTTTCTCCACTCATAAAAGTAAATAGTAGATGGGTATAGGGAATCAAATTTTAGAATCTTTAGTAATTGTTTAAGATTTGACAAGAATATTGTCGTACAACATACAAATATAAGATGATATTATATGAAATCTCCAAAGTTGATTTCAAAGAATGATATGAATACGAAGAAGAAGAAGAAAATGCTAGTAGAACAAAGAACAATGATGCATAAAACTTTTAATGATTCTTCTGTTTTTCTATTATAATTTGGAATAGACAATTCCATGTCCCCCATAACACTAGAAAATGTTTTTGGAGCTAGCATGTAAGTCATATCAAGTGAGATCTAAACTCAGCCATCTCAAAACTATAAAAAGTTAAACATGTGATATAGAAAACGAGAATCCTCTAGTTGTGATCTCTCAGAAGAAAAGAAGAGCAACATTTCTCAATGGCAAATTAAGGAAAGAAAAGAAGATTAAAAATGTAGCTAGAGAACTCGAAAAACCTAGGACATATAATGAAGAAAAAACGAAGACCTTAGCCCCTTGCATAAAAATATCACCACATAATAAAAACAAACCAAATAAAGAAGAACATACTTGGGATCCATGAAGCAAGTATATATATATATATACATGGGAACTAATACATCCAGATCAAACTGAAGCCATGTTGAGCTAAAAAGCAATCTTGAAGAACTGATCCAATAGTGAAAGACATGATCATATCTTATATAGTTTCATTATTTCATTAACTTAGCGTATGTCAAAAGCATCCTCCACTTCGTCTTTTCTAACCTTAGGAAATGATCACACAAAACACATTCAAAAAAAGAATAAACTAAACAAGGAAAAAGGAAAAGGAAACAACAAAGCAAGAAGGAGAAGAAGCAGAAAGAACGAAAGAAGGAAAGAGGAATAGAGAAGCTCACGATAACGGAACCTTGATAATTGTCTAGAGCCCCACCCTATCCAACTCAAACTGGTTAATCCTCAGATCTGATTGAAAACCAGCCTCGTGTGTGCGCCAAATCAACTTAAGGCTAGGAAACTTTAATCTAACTTTTTTGTTCACTCTCTTTTAACCTTTACAAGGTCACTAGGAACCAGACAAAAAAACACAGAAAGAAAGGCAAGAGTTGCGACAGACGAAACAAAAGAAAGAAAGCAAGAAAGGTGGATGTAATGAAAAGTTATAACCCTCGGGAATTGAACTGATACCCCCCGACCCCTAACACTTTGAAAGTCTCAAGAACTTGTCCACTAGTTGTCGGAAGGGGAAGAGGGAGATCAGATCCCAAGGAAGGGAAGGGAAGGGAAGGGGAAAGGAAAGGGTGAGGAATGGGAAAAGAGAGAAGAGATAGGGTTAAATAAGAAGCTAAGAGAAATGAAAATGAGTAGTGCCAAGAAACACACACATGCCCTAATAATCTATCCCTCTCAAATATTCTCTTTCTCTCTCTCTCTGTCTGTCTACCCCCTTTTTTTTTAATAATCTGTTCAGTGGAAGCTTGATTGCTGGAAAAGCCTTGCGCGAAAAAGGGAGGTGGATAATGGTTTCAAGGAAGATTGAGAGCGAGTGTTCTTGAGAGAGATATGTATGTAATAGTATTACAATTACAAAAAAGAAAGAGAGAGAGGCGGCAACCTCCAATGCCACCCACCAGCTACTGATAAAGACCAGAAGAGTGTTTAATTTGCTCCTTTTTTTTTCAGAGAAAGAGAAGATGTCAACAGATGATCCGACGGCAAAGATTTATTGGGCAGCTCTAAAGGCCTTCGAGGAAGCCAAAAAAAAAAAAAAGGGGTTGCTTTCATTTTCTCTTTTATTAGAGACATGATCTTGAGCCCTCTATATTCTTTCTTCTTCTTCTTCTTCTTTTAATATATATTTATAATTTTAAAGGGATTAAGAAAGAAAGATAGAAAAAGAGATTTGCATTGATGAATGAGAGGTACAAAAATATTGATGATATTTTTGGTGGTGGAGAGCTAAGGTGGTACGTAGTAATCCCGCCAAAAGGTACACAAACCTTCCATCTCTCACTCTATTACTTCTTTCTTTCTAGCTTTTTTAATCTACTATTGTAAGAGAAATTTTCTTTTCTTTTCTTTTTGTCCACCGCGTGATGTACACCATCAGATTCATAATAATAGCAGGAATATTACCCTTCCTTCAAGAATATCTACATGGTCAATGTTAACGAGTGCATATGGATAAGGGTTTTCACTTTTCAGCCTTTTATCTCTTCTCTTTTTATTGCTTATCTATCTCCTCTCATTTTTGGATTGTTTAGATTTAAAATCAGCATTTAATTAGATCATAAATTGTCAAGAAAATCAAAACATCATAGTATACTGTAAAGGTCTTATATTGGAATTATGTAAATAGGAAACGAGAGAAAGTTATCTTCATATTGTACGTTGAAGTATTTTTACATGTACCAAGAAAAAACAAGCTTATTCCAATAAATTTATTATCATAAACACAATTAAGAGGATAATACTTTGATAGCTTTTATTTGTTCATGTCACATTTTTTTTTTGTCAAGTTATTACAGTTTTTGCATTTCAAATGTGAAAAATATATTTACTCCATCCCTTACTTTAATTCACCATAATATCTTGAATTTATTATGCGCGTTTGTAAAAATGTTCCCTCTCTTTCATTATTTTTTATTAATTTTTTTATTAAACGAATTCAATTTTAACCATTAGTTTTAATAAAATCATAAAATTATAAAATTTATAATTTTGAATTTAAAGCTTTTCGAAACTTATTTTTTAAAAATTTTCAAAAATAAAATCAAAAGTTGAATCTATTTAACGAAAATAATCAAATAAAGACAAATATAGAGGAATGCATTTGTCAGTCTAAATTCAACTTTCCTATAAGGCCGGGGAATGTATCGAGAAAACCAAGAAACATGTAGCAAAGCAACCTCCATGGTTTTCTCTTTATATATAAAATCCAAATTCCAAAACGACCAAAAGCTCAAAACGAAACATTAAAAAACTGAAAAAGTGCAAATATTCTAATGGCATGAAAATAATACAGCTGAGAAAAGCCTTTTTAAGGTTGGGTAAATAAAATAGTCTCAAAAAGCCCCTCACCAGCAATTGCACGCGATGCGAGCCTCCCCAGTTGGTTGGTCTGCGCTTTTTTTATTCTATATATCTACCAATCTTTAATTAATTTTATCTCTTGTAAGTTTTACCAAGTTTCACGAGCTGACCCCACGAACCGACCCGATACGTGTCAGATAGTGACACTTCTCCAAATTATGCATTTATAATAATATCGGAATTTCTTTTATTTCTCTCGGCTAAGCCCCCAAGTCAAAGCCACATAAGCCGAGATGAAAGTACAAGACAAGGATATATATATATATATTATTGCATACAGTATTGATGAAATAAATGTAAACTACAAAAAATTTACTGCCGTAAAGTTTCTACATTTTGTATTCTTACTACTTGCTTATTTAAATTAAATATATTATTCTTTAATTTTCATTTGGTATATATATTTTTTTCATTAGATTTTATCAGTAACTTGTAGGGGTAATTAATTCCTATGTAACAAAGAAAATTAGCTCATTTTGTAGTATATTTTTAATTTTTTATGGGATAGTGGAGAGTGGTGCCCCACAGAACAGAACAATATGTCGGGGCTCAGGGACGTGGCGGCTAATGGTCCGGCGTGAACTAGCCCACGATCATTAGGCCCACAGTTACGGGTTGCCGGGTTGCAGGCTGGCTCTTCAAGTGGGCCCCACCCAGTTATCCCAATATGGGGCCCACATTTCTGTGGACCTCTCTCTCTCTCTTTTGTTTTTGTTTTTGTTTTTTTTTTTTCTTTTTGGTGGCTATTTTCGCTCTTCGGTAAGTTTGTTTTGTTTACACAGTGCTTGTGCTTGACGATGAGTAAAAAAGGCAAATGTATATTTTTTTTATATATAAATGTGTGGTTTTTCCATCGTCTCGGGCATCGCCTAGGGTTGAGGATTGCATTAAAATTTAGCAATACTTTGTGTGTATTTTTTGCTTTGTTTGTTTTGTTGGGACGAAGTATAGAAGTGAAGCAAAAGTCTCTAACGTTATCCAAGTGTCATCTTGACCCCGCATTGCTTGCTTGGCGTTGGGCTATTCGACCCTAAAAGGTCTAGACGGACTTCATCATTTCTAATTATTTTCTTTACTTTATTTATTATTAGGTTACAAATATTGGACTACGCTATGTGAAAATTGCTACTACTACTACTTACTTTGTTCAAATGATGAATTTCATTTGAATAATTTTGGGGTTTTATTATATAAAGTTTAGGGTTTCAAATTATATTCGATCAATTTGTTTTACTAGAAAATTATCTCTTAATTGACAACAAGTAAGAAAAAGAGAAGAACGCAAGGGATGTGATTGGATGGAATGGGCTTTTCCAAGAGTGGATTGAAAAAATGTTATTTTAGTATAAACTTATTGGTGGGAAGTTTGATCATCACAAAAGCAAACAAGGGTGGACCAAGAACTGGCCAAATAAAAAAATTGTGTTCTCAAGCCTGCCCCATTTGGTTCAACATATGACATTTCGAATGCACAAGAATACTAACAACTTGTTCATTATTTAATGAAAAGAAATGGGTTTGGCTAGGCCAGATTATGGATCAGAAAATGTTAGCAACGACACGTTCGTATTCTTTTCTACATTGTTGTGTTGCAGATAGGAAATCAACAATTAATTTTGGTTTTTGTTTTTGTTGCATTGCAAATAAATGAAATGCTAAGGTTTTCTTTATGAGGAAAAGGTTAGTCACAGCAAAGTGGGGTGAGCTGAATCCCAACCAGAGGTGGGGTCTCTATTAATCATTGCTGATGCAAACCCATTATTGTTTTGGTTCCCCACGTTTAACCCTGCGAATGGGCAACTCCTTAAAAAAGGCCTTATTAAATTTGGGGAAAAAGGTTTCCATGTCCCTTCTCCATTGTCCTTAACTGTTATGTCCACCAGATGAGGGCTTCTTTCTCACATTTGCTCAGTATTCAGTTCTTTCTTCTCCTTCTTCTTCTTCTTAAAGAAAAAGCTCTTCCTCACCTTGGTGAGTTCCTATTGGTCACCTACTAAATTTAGAAAAGTTACAAAAGTATACTATAGTTTGTAAGGATTAAGTTCATGTCAATTTAACTGTCATTTGAATTGAAATATATTAGAAATGGTTATTTTAGATACAAATATATGTTAAAGTTTATAAGGGAAACACCCTTCTATCTATGGCTTAAACTACCTCTAAGTCAAATATGTATGCATGTGAGGATCCCAAACCAGAGAACAAACACACACGCACACTTCTCCAGCTTAATTGGAAAATTTAACCAGTCTTTTGTTTTTTTTTTTTGGATAACATGATGCTTAATAAGATTAATTGCACTGTTCACTATACTAGAGAGGAATATCAACCCCCCAAATATCTAACCCTGTTTATTTTCAAGGTTATGCCTAGATGCTATTGATCAATTCATTGTTGTTAACTCTAATCTCTTACAAACAATTCATGTATACATCTTTAAGCCATTTTAGGCGGTATCTTGGGAACTTGTGTTTGGACCAAGTCATTCCTAGAACATATGTGTGTGTGCCAACAAATAGGCATGGAGTAAAGCTTAGGCATTATCAACAAGTAGGCCATATGTGTGATACATACGAAAACAATTTTATATGATATGCATATATATATATATATATATATATATATATATATATAATTCAACTGTTGAACATCAAAATTGAAGACTGTTTACCTGCCCATTATTCAAAGGGACGTGGGATTAGATTTCCTAGTCTTTTCCCAACTCTTTCCCTGGAAACATAATTAAGGTGCCAAGAATGATCTGCATTAATTAAATTATTGATCTAATCATAGCAAGGAAGACGAATCATGTATGTTGACTAAGATAATTTTATTTGTGTGTTAATTTTCAAAGCAGAAGCTGCGAAATTTCACTTTGGAAACGACAAATGGTAATAACTAGGAGCTTATGCTTATCATTTGAATTCATTTGAAGAAGTCCAAGATTTTTTTAAGCAGTTTTACAGAGGGAAAACAATGGTTAGACCAATGCTAGCTAAAATGACACTAATCAAGTTATAATTCAAGGTTTTGATTAGTGGTACCGATAATTTGTAGGTATATGTAGCATTCTTTTGAGGGTATTTAAGTCCTGTTGCGTAACCTTACCAAATACATTAATCCTGTCAAATTACTCGCATAAAAAGTTGTTACACTGCGAGTGATGGTAGCTAGCTGCAGAATCAGATGATAATTCCTTATTCACATTGAATTTAAAATGTTGTGGTCTGATCTTCGATACAACTTTGTTTCGTTTAACTGGATCATATCATCGCCCATTAAGTTAATGTTTTCTTGCGAGCACGGCAGTGGTAGTGCACTTTTCAGCAGCAAAAACCCTGAAACCATCTGGAGAAAAATGTGAACCAGACTGAGAAAGGAAGTTGAGCTGTTTCTGTTTATATCAGTTTCCAAGTACATGCGCAGAACCACGCGGCAGACAAGAATTTAGCAGATGAAACATTTATTAACCATCACTGTCCCGAAGCCATGATTACAGAAAGACATGGCTAGCTAAAATATGAAGCACGTGGGACATTTGTTGGTTGCGCAAAAGAGCAAGACCTTGATCAGACAACTCTAGCACGTCACTAGCAGTTAGGATCTTTCAGTACTTTTGATGTCTTACCCAAATTTCATTCCAAGACAGAAATCATCTGCCCTGTCTTCTTGTTCTTGTTTGGTTGGTTCCTCAGTAAAAGGATAGGGAAAGGTGAAAATGTAACAATATATTTGGTGGGTGGGTCGGGGGGGTGGTGTATGCAAGAATCTGACCAACTAAAAGCTACGCCTAGCAGTACTAAACACAGGTAAGTCATGAAATCCAACCACAGTTGGCATTCAAAGTATATACTAAGACATTTCCCATTTGTGGCTGCTTCCAATAAACTTCTATTTTTGGCCAGAAAAAAAAAATTAGTGAATTAAAAACTGGTATAATAGATGAGAAAAAATATATTTAAAAAAATTGCTATATAATTAAACCTTCTATCATTCTATGACGTAAGATAAAACATCACTTGAAAAAAATTACCTAACTGATACTGTACATATCAATAATGTTTGGAATATGAATCATGACTTCCGGTTGAGATGATGCAAAAATAAGTTATTATAATTGATGTTATTAATTAGGATAACTTAGCTCATGCCTCCTTCCTAATATCCACACTAATTGCTGCAAAACTGTTGCCTCCCACTACTTGCATTATGGCATAACCGCTGATCCCATTTCAAGCTAAATCTAGAACTTGCTTTCTCAAATTTAGAGTTAAATACATCTCATGTAAAAAAGTTTGTTAATTAGACATTATTAAATTTAATAATCATCTACCTGCATTGGCGTTAAAAGTCATAATTACTATAAAATTATCATAGAATTGATCTTGCATGATGCAGATGAGAATTAATGATAAGAAATCATGTAATTTGCTTGAAGAATTCCAAGTCCGCTAATTAAATAGAACAAAAACAATTTGTATATATTAAAGGGTAAAACATTTGTAAAGAAGAGTAATTAAATTAGCTTTAGTACTAAAAAAGTAAAATTAATCAACTAAATAAATATTATAAACAAAATGTAATTTGTTTGAGGTTTTGTTAACCTCTATGTCTGCTACGAGGGTTGTAAATGTTGGGTTTAATTAAGCTATAGAATAACAAGGCATAAGGAAGGCACGTTTTTTTTTTTTTGAAGTTTATTTAATGCATTAATTATCTCCAGAAAGACATACATACTAATAAAAAGTTGACTGTGACTTTCCAAGGTCAACTATTCATGCACAAAAACACATGCACATAGTGGCATCATTCACTGTTTTGTTGCTCAAGGCGTGATGGATAATAATTGCTACAATTTTGATGTCTTTTTCAAAGGTTGTGGGTCTTTCTAGGAGTGTTTGATTGCTATGTTAGGAATGAACAAAAAATGAGATGTAAATAATTTATTGTAAATAGCAACAGCGACCATGATAACATTTTGGTTTATATGTCCCCTTCAGAATTATAATACCAATTATGGCAAGAATTATAAGATTAAGAAATGAGAACAAATAAAGGGTAAGAGAGTGGAATTTGGAATCATTGCCAACAAATTTAATTTCCATCTCCATGAATTTAACAATGATGTGGCTCATGAATCTCCAGCAAAAGTACACCTTAGCCTATACTCACAGACCTAGCTATTTGATGGCTATATAGATTAAAGAGATGAGCTAAATTAATTAATCCAAAATAAGTATATATTTTGTATTTAATCTACAAGATATGTAGTGGCAAATACATCCAGGAAATGCAGAATTGGTTTAATCTTTGTTCTTTTTCGATGGACTTTTGGACTTTGGAGCAGCAAAAGCAATATTACCTGTAAACTCCATGCATGCAACTTGAAGTTTCCATATGACATGGCAAACAAAAGTTGAATTTGTTTTCCTGTCTGTAATCATATATATATTGAAATTAGTACACTTGATCAGCTGCCCTTACATATCCCTTTCTCAAACTTCAAACTTCGAGCATGATTGACATTTTACACGCCGCTGATCATCGTCAATTATAAGACAAACAATGTTTTGTCTTGTTACCATCTCTTGTTGATTGGATTAATTAACCATTTAACAAAGTCAACATTCGTTCCAGGGAAAAGAAAACAGAGCAACAAAACGGGGTCAGACTTCATCAATTTTGGTCTTGATTTGTCTCCAGTGAACAAGATTGCCAAAATAAATTTGTGGGTAGAGTGAGGTGCAACCATGGCCGCAGCTCAAGTTGGTGGAGGTAGGACTGAATAAGATCAAAATTGGTGAATAGAGTCAACTGAGATGCTGTTCGCATGATAGCAGCGGGACCCTGGACCTTTCTATTGATATTTCCTAGTAGTTAATGTGGTAAACATGAGCAAGCTTTTAAGCTATTATCAATCTAAACCATCAAATCTCATTTTATAAAAGCTAATCAAGATCATTTTCTTATTATTGAAGCAAAATTTGCTTATGAGCAGTTATTGTGGGAAGCAAGCGAGAAATAAAAAATGCTAGAAAGTTTATCGCAATAATTAGCATTTGGAGGACAACAGTATTCATACGTAGAGCACACGGAAGTCCGAAATCGGAATAGTACACCACTTTCCTTGAAAGAATTATGTGTGGATCCTTATTGCCTCACCTAAAGTCGAATTTTTGTGGGAGCAAATATTTCTTTTAATAAAACGGGGGAAAAGGAAACTTATGCCTCACTGCCAGTCTATAAGGACTAGAAGAGGCCCAGGAGATGGCCCATCAACCAACCATAGATAACATAACGTAACACTCTCTTTTTTTCTCTGACTAGAAAAGCCAGGTTGCCCTGTCTGTTGCTTTTCCTCAAAGGCCCTTGAGGCTTGAAGGGCACTCTCGTGCTCTCAAGAGCATTGGCTTTTGCCTGTGCGCTGTGAAGTGTGTGAACCGTTACAAAAGGGATGGCGCTGCAGAGTAGAGCTCTCTTTTTTCTTTTTTTACCTCAAGGTACATGATATTGAATAAAAAGTTGGGAGTTGTCCCACAAAGCAGTTACAGTTGAGAAGAAGCAATCCTTCTAGGGACTGTTGTGTGGGGCTTCCCCTAGGATAAGGCCAGCATTGCAAATGTAGGATAATCCTTATGTAAGGCGATTTTCCCTATAGACAATGCATAATGCATTCACATTTGAACTAGAAGGGAACAAGGTTTTTGCTGTTCTCTCTCCAGTTCCCTAACCACGGTAGCCACTCCCTTTGTATCTACGGATGTATAATTTGGTAATTCCATGGAGCTTAACAAAATGAAATGGATTCGAATCAAACCCAAAGAAAATGTCATGAACGGAAAGCATATTATTACATTTTCGAAAACAGGGGATCAAATCTTTAATTTTTTTTTTTGAATATTCTACGATACATTGCCTGCAGATTATTGTTAATATTAGTACTTACCGAATTATGGACAAATGTTAAAGAGAAAATTGTGACAAATAACCTTCCTCATAAGCCCAATTCAAAAATATAATTTTTTATAATTTTAACTACTTTTGATCAATTTTTGGTATGACTTAACAATAATACTCTTTAAACAATTTCAGATAAATTAAAATGGTTTCAGTTTTCTCTTTCCTGCCATCCAGATAAAAATTTTAAAATTAAATCTCGATTTCTCTCTCTACTCAAATATGTCTATCTCGCCATCCAATTCGCAGATATAACATCAAGCTCTTTCTTATCTTGTTTTATTTTTTTGGATGGTAGATCTTAAGGTTTTTAAGGGCGATGAACAACGATTTTGCTCAGGGAGAAAGAATAGCTAAAGCATGTTTGATAGATTTTATGGTGGTTCACGATTTTGTTGTGTTTGTGATTGGGATGATTGTTAAGCATGTTTACTAGAGATTTTGATTTTTTATGAGATTTTGAGTTGAAATTGTTCAGGGAATATTTTGTAAAAAGGGTATATTTTGTTTGTATATAAGGGGAGTGAGCAAGACCTCCCGATAGGGATATATTTTCTCTTACTTAGGAGGGTTATGAAGTTTTGTAACCTATCTTTTATCAAATGCACAATTTCATGGCTTAGCAAAAAAAAAAAAATGTGTTTTAGGTTCTTGAGTTTATTGGTTTATTCATAGAACTCAAAAATTAAGTTTACTGATTTTTAAGTATTGCGTGACTTAATCACCGTGTGACTAGTTTTAGTCATTACGTGATTGGTTTTAGACATTACGTGACTAGTTTTTATACATTGCGTGATTGATATTTAAGCAATGCCTAAGTCACACAATACCTTACTAACTAGTCACGCAATGCCTTACTAACAAGTCATGCAATGCTTATCAACTAGTTATGTAATGCCTTATCAGAAACTAGTCAAGCAATGCCTTATCAAAAATTAGTCACGCAATATCCAAAGTTAGTCACGCAATGCCTATCAACTAGTCAAGCAATGTCTTATCAAAAATTAATCACGCAATGCCTTATCAAAAACTAGTCACGCAATGCCTAAATTTAGTCACGCAATGCCTTATCAGAAACTAGTCACGTAATGTCTTATCAAAAATCAGTCACGTAATGCCCAAATTCAATCACGCAATATCCACAGTCAGTCACGCAATGTCTAAAAACTAGTAACATAATTCTCAAAAATCATCAAAACTACTGAATTCCATTTAACAAGATCAACAACTTCAAACAATACACCATATTCTATTTAACAACATAATTAACAAATATGAATGCTCAAAATGTTCGAAAGTTTTTCTTCATATATCAAAAATCACTCTAAAATGTTAAAAAATACTTAAAACGATCACAGATTTTCTTCATGTATCAAAAACTACTTCAAAATGCTCAAAATGCTTAAACTTTTTTCTTTCTGGTAAGAAATACTCTAGAGATGAATAGTCTGATGAGGAAAACTCAAAAAATATGAGTAAGTTTGAGGCGTAAACCTAAACATACTTGACCCGTTAATAGGTTTCAGGTTGAGGCGCAGAGTCTAATGAATTGGTCGATTTCATTAAAGACAATTTTGTCTAATTTTTTTTTCTCTTTGTTAAAAACAGATAAAATTATAAGAAAGACCATTCTTAAAAACACCTTATGCCTCAGGGCCATTTATGAAAAATACTTAATGTTAAACTAATCATTTTTCTTTTGTTGTTTATGTTTATCTTCCAACGTTCCTAGAAAATGATATTATCCATCTCTATTGTCTTTCACCTTTTTTTCTTTTTCTTTTTCTTTGTTCAGAACAAAAGTCTAAATGACAACTTCACAGAACGTTATCAAATGTTACCCTCACATATAGATAAAAAGATACTTAATTTGATGTTGTTGGGTACGTTGAAAGACCTATAGGGGTGGTTTTCCTAATGATGTTGTAGCTTAATAATCATAACCAAGGTGATGAACATGTAATTATATATTTGCAAACGTAACCAGACAACGCATATGGTGTGTTAAGAACTTGAAATCATTTGAAAATTTCACTACAAACCACATCAGCAATCAGTTAAGATGCCCTCACGCCCTTTGTGAACAAATAAACATCCCCTATCCCCAACCAAAAGAAAGGCCACAGAAATGGTCCAGCAAGTTTCTGGCCCAAATATTAACTGGGCCAATGATTTATGGACCAAATTAGGAGCATTCAATGCTATACTGAGTATCTGACACGTTCTGCCTCCACTCCTTATATTCGATCTTTGGAATGATATATCTTTGTTGGACCAAATCCTGTCGAATCAAGCAGTTCCAATGTCAATTCTTTTTTTTTAAGTTATAAATAGAAGTGGAACTTGTTGCAAATGTTCAGTCCGATTCTGCAATGATTGATTTTCAAGCATTTAGCTAAGGTGGCTTATCAAATTATATATCTTACCCATCATTTGCAACCCTACTGAATTGAACCAAGTTTAGAGCAGCTCGCCAACAACTCTGTTTTACTTACAATCTTTTTATGTTCTTAGGATCATCTAATTGTAAATATGATATTCATATAGGTTGGGAGGGGGCGATAATTATAGTAACAAATCCATCAAAACCTTAAGTTTCAAGGCTTAGTTAGGTATAGGATGATTACCAACCATGAATAAGTGTTGGTGTCTGCAGAGGTCTAACCATCATCATCTTGGAAATCTTGTAAATTTTGCAAGATTAAAAATGCTACTTTTAAACTGCTCAACTAAGTCAATAAATTATTTAAAATTGTTTTCTTATAGTAATTCCAGAGCGAAATCGACCCCTGATGCAATAATCTCCCACCAACAGGAATCTTATAACTTGGCTCCAAGGCCTTTCAACAGATTATGGGCAGATTAGTCTTATTATTTTGTTGTTATTAGTTTTATTAGTTAACAAATCTGAATACCTAATATGTTGTTTAGTGTACTATATTTGTTAAGTAACAATATTCCAAACTTAATTGCCTATGGTACCAAGCAGTTGATGTTTTCTCTATTTTACAAGAGGAACGTTATAACTGACGAGTAATATCTCTGCGCCTCTTTCCTTTATTTTTAAGTGTCATATGCTTTTTAGAGTTGATTTTATGCCATATTTTTCATATTGCTATCATTTCAAAAATATTATTATAACGTCATGTTGTAATTTGGTTTTCCACACCATTTAAGTTTTATGTAAATTATACATTAAACCACGTTAGTTTCAAGTAACTTGTAAGTCGTAACCCATGTGAAAATCAGTTGATTCGCTCATCATTTTCATAGTAAATAAATATATAATTTTTTTGAGAGCTGTAAAAATAAACTGCAATGGTTATAAGGACACAGTTTCATTGTATAAAAAAATTTGGAAGAAATAAAGCTGAAACTTTTCAATTAGCAATGTCACGTTGTGGTTTATAATTTGTGTCCACGTATTAGATTAATATTCTATTATTATACCAAGTATAAAATTAATATGGTGCCATGAAGTATCACAGCAGATCTTAAGGTCCATGCACAGTGGAGGAACAACAAACTGGCAAATCGGGATGTACCCCTTTGTCTACTTGTCCAAGCTAATTAATTATCTGGCGATTCCAACCATAATTATCTAAGCAATTTGTCCCCATTAACCTTTGCAATTCAAGTAGTTTAATAAAAGGAAGCAGACAAATTAGTGTATGATTAATGTTTTATCCTTATAAATTAATCTAATCAGCTATCATATAGAGTCAAGATCCTAATACAATAAAAGAATTGGCTGCATTTTTGTCACCATTGGGAGCAGATGTCATGTTGGAAAAAAAAGTAGCTAGTCCATATATTCCAAATATATATGGCAGCTAACTTTTTGCGTTAGATTCAAATATGGAAATGGAATTCAGTGGCTTAAAGGATTTGGCATTCGTGTAACCTTTGTTCTCTTCTTCAAGTCCCAAATGGTTGTATTCTCCTCTGCCTAATCGAAATTTTATGGTGGAAAAATCAACGCAAGTCTCATCAAATTTACAGAAAAGGTTAAAAGTAGAATTGGGGTACAAAAGGAGTACTTTCTCTTGGTCATAAAACCCTCTACTTCTTATGTGAATGTCTATTCTGTTTATATATATAATAATCATAGGATTCTACTCAAATGTCCTTCACGAAAGGAAAGTATAACCATACATATGGATGGAAAAAGCATGATTAAACATACGAAAATAAAATATAAAATAAAAAGTATCTGATGTCTCATGGACTCTTTATTGTATACTAGGGTTTATCAAAGACTCAACCAATCAAATGCAAGAATTCTTTTTGGGGGGGAACAGTGCTTAACGTTTAAAAGTTAATGATATCATCAAAGGAAAGAATGTAGCTTCTTTCAAGTTTCCTCCAATGTCATGGTAAGATTGACAGAGCCAGACGGCTTAATCCCCATTGCCTGCTACATCTTTTGTTTTCGAGCAATAACGTTATTTTTGTGCTCCCATGAGTCAGTTACATGCACTAAAAACGACACTACAATTTGCAGAACAAAAGCCTTGCCTTACGCCTTCCATGTTTTCTTGTCTTCTGGTCTAACCAATTTCCGTTCGCTATTTCATGCACAAGCACGGTTGTCTCTCCTCCCTCACCTGTCGAAGGACGGCTCTTAATTTCTTGGTTTTGGAATGGAAAATTTCGGCATTAGACTTATATACCAAAAGTGAGAAAAACATTTTGCTTTAATTAAAGGGACACGTGTGTGGTTCTCTTGAGACATGGACGTCCCAAGCGTCTGTAGCTAAAACGTTTTTGCGTGTGGTCCATTGTTCCAAAATTCCATATGTTTAATATGATCAACACTTTCCAACAAAAATCTTTATATCAAAATAAGAAACGACTACTGAAAAAAAAATGCTACTATAACTTTTTTAACTATTTTTTCTTCTTTTTTTTTTTAAAAAAATGGACTTTCAATTTAAAAACTAGTTATATATTTCAATTTCAATTATGTCGTCCTACTTTGTTACAATTCTCTTAGATCAATTAATGAAAATTAGTGAATCAGAAGGAATTTATGAAATTTTTGCTTACTAAGAACCTAGATATCTTGAATTCAATATTTAATTGATTATTGGAAAGAACCAAAACACTGTACCAAAAAAAGTACTACCTTGTTAACCCAGAGTAACTGCAAAATTGTTCATTACCCAGAAAAAGTCTATTAAGACTTTACTGATAATCATTACGTGTTAATTAGATTTTAATGTAAAATTAATTATGGGGAAGTTATGAATAATTGTTAATAATTAATTAAACTGATCAATTAATTCAAATCCTGGCTCTCCGGGACACCTAAGAGCCTCAATCGGGCTGTTCGCCCGATCCTTGACGTCCTTGGTTTAATTTGATAGCAACAGCCAACAAGGCCTTTGATATTTTATATGAGAAGGATATTAAACCCCTTTTGGTTAAATTTGTCTGATTTTTTTGCTAAAAGGAGTCAAGAAAATGCAATTATTTGTCAAATAGGTTGAAAAATATACCTAAATCAAATTACGATTTTAATACTTGGCTTGAAGAAACAAAATCCCATGTGTTACGATTATTTAGAGTAATGCTATTTTTAGATAAATAGAATAAAATTTTCAACATGACAATCCCAATAAAATTAATCCGAAATTATGGACTTTTAATACTAATACTTTTGAGCTCTGATATGTGGGATTGCATATGCCTCAATTTGAAACCCATGTTATCCTCACATAATTGAGGTTAGAATTCCAATATTTATATGTGGTACAAACTTGGTAACACCTCAAAACAAGAAAATTTTTAATTTACTTTATTTTGTTTTTTTCTGTCCCACGCTTCCGAGCATCAGCGCGTGCCCGGTGCCGACCATACCATATCTTTTTATGCACCTCTCTTTTCTTACGCTAGTCTGACAACTCAAAAGTCTCCTATATAAACATCTCTCAATCTCCCACCGTCCGAACCTTATTCTGTCATACTTCAAACTCGAATTCAGGTATTCATCCACTGCCCAAAACCACCAGGGTCAACACTTCTTCTTTTCCTATAAAACCAAACTCAGAAACCTGAAAAATAAAATAAGAACAAGGAACAGAGGCATTGCTTTGACCCTTGTCTGAAAACAGACATCAGTAGCCAGTCTAGCGAAAACCCATTTCCCAAATCAGATTTTAACACTACCCATTTGATTATATTTCATTTTTTTTCTTGACAAAAATATTATGAAGAAGATTAGAGGGTTCAAGCTTGGACGCAAGCTAGTGAAGGTTTTCAAGTGGATAATCCGACCCAGAAGAAGAATCTACAGGAACAGTGTCTTGAGTCCTCCAACCCGAAGGTACAATCCGTTATCCAGAATCTGCTCTTTTGCGAGGTTTCTTCGACGTGGAACCAAGGGGCTGTGTAATTCGAATGCGGATCCGGGTTTCATCCAATTGGGTGAGGAGGGAGTGAAGCGGGTTGGAGTGCCGAAGGGGCATCTTGCCGTGTACGTTGGCGATTCAGAAGGTGACACGACCAGGGTGGTAGTGCCCGTAATTTATTTTAATCACCCGCTATTTGCGGAGCTGTTGAAGGAAGCCGAGCGGGTTTACGGGTATAATCATTCCGGAGGGATCACGTTGCCCTGCGGGATATCGGAGTTTGAGAAGGTGAAGATGAGAATTGCCGATTGGGAACATTGCCGACGGAAACCACACCGTCGTTATTTGTAATGATATTTTTTCCCTTTATTTTATGGTGGATAAAAATTTGATTCATCTAATTTTTGTGAATATAGGATGTCTATGATTTTTTCTTTTGGAGGCTCTATTCTCGCTCGCTCTCTGTCTTCTTACATTTTTATCTTCTTTTCTTTTTTAACCATTCCCAAGTCCCAAAGGCCCAAGTGAAATTTTTTGGGCATAATTTACGAGAATCACTGCACGAAGGCTCCTTCCTTTTTCTTCTGTTTTTTTTTTCCTGCTTTTCCATTTTTCTAATTTCATTGGTGATAGCTAAGCTCATTTCCAGGTTAGCTTTATATTATTGCTTATTAATTGTTACTACAAATCCAACCTTATCTTATTGGCTATTCGTGCAAAATAGCTACAATGCACCGTATAAGTAAACGAGAATTGTGATCGTCTTTCATACTGATTGTTTTGAGCCTTATCTTTTGCTTTTCTACTTTAAATGTCTTTCTACAGTTTAATACTCTGTTCCCTTAAATACATAGGAATCTCCTCATACTATGTGCGTTGAAAAGTAGTTTGTTGTCTATTTATTTAGATAAGAACTTTTAGCATTTTATAAAACATTAAAATGCTGTTAGAGTGAGTAAGTTTGACGTGATATTGGAAAATATTATTCAATTTTAAAACCTAACATGATTCATAAAATCAAAGGGAAAAAATTTATTTGCTCACGAAAAACAGACCCATGTGCAAGCTTGACACACTAAAGAGAAAAAAAAAATAATTGTTAGATTAGTATGTGAAGCCCGAGCAACACAATGATGGGAGTTGGTTAAGCTACATAAACTAAATAATTACGATTGGCATTATCCAAATACAAGAATCAACGTGTCCCGACAGATGAAGATTATTTAAATAAGCTCAAAAGCAGGAAAGATAAATCTAAAACTTGGTCCTCGGCTAGCCAAAAGGGCAGTAAACTAGGAAAGATAAATTCATGGAATCGTAGACGGAAGCTTGCTAGTGTTGTAAATAGTAGTAAGATGGAACTGAGAAATGATACAAAAAGCCGCAAGAGTTTTAGATTTTGATGCCGGCAATGAGTAAACTCAAAGTTAACGGCAGGAGCGTGCCATTCAAGGCATAGAATTGAAGCACGATTGGATTCTTTTAATAAGGATGTGTTCCTTTATATGATTGAAAGGTGATCAAGAATTCCATTTTTTCTTTTGGCAGGAAACTTTGATGCTTTATGGACTTTTATTTATGGCTATGCTTTGTGGGAGAGAGCACAGCAGCTCTGTCGTGGTGGGCTCTAAAGAGAAAGTCCATGTTCATCTCTTAAGATTTTACTCGAATAAACTCTATAGCTTTTTAGCATTGGTTTTTCAGGCCACTAAAGAAAACCCTGGATATTGGAAAGAGCCTGGTTTAGATCAGCAATTCTCCAGGTTTTTAGCATTGACCATGACCATTTCATAGTCCGTTTAAGAATGGTCAATGGTATAGGTATCCTTTAAAATGAGATACCCAGGCCTAACGTATGTCAGCTCTCTCCAAGCAATATCATTATATAGATTGCTTTGGATACATCGTGCAGTTTTCGCTATTATCAAAGCAAGGAATTGAGGGGGAAAAAGCAAAAGAAATTCTAGGTTTAGTCAAACAAAAAGATAAGAAATTAAATAGTTAAACAAATTTGATTTTCATTTTTCTTTGAAGAGAGGATCTTTGTCAAACTTTCAACCCCTGATTTGGGGCTAGATGATGATCCCACCAGGAGACCAAGCATAGATTGAATTAGTTAGGATTTAACATGTGAAATGGAGAAATCGGTCCGCAGTTGCTGCCAAAGTCTCAAGAAAACAACACTTACAATTGATGGATGTCTATCAAATAATTGTTTCCCACTTCATCAAGATCAAGAAATTAATCGACTCTATCAACATCATAGCTTTCTTTTGATTGCAAAAATACAAAGTCAATCCAATTAAAATTTTAAGGCCATCGATTATTCCCATTATCCAAAATGATAAAATTTACTGTTAGGTTCTACCATAAGTTTTAACTCAAGTTCTAGGTCAATTCCTCAAAGAATTGTTTTCTTAGTCAATGTAATATTAATAACAATATTTATCTCTTTACAATTTATAATTTAAAACTAAATTTAGTGTCTATAATTTAAAGATTCAAAGAGATATCAACATTTGACTCATTAAATAATATATAATTTTTTTTGTTTAAAGAGTATGAGTTTGAATCTCCATTCTATCTAAAAAAATCACCAAAGAGAGACTCAAACCATTTATCCTATCATTACTAATTACTTAAATTGACTATTATCTTGAATTATTCAAGTTTAATGGTTGAAACTTCTGCATGCTTTGAATATGTTTCTGTTCTTTCATACTTGGAAGAACTACTATAATATAAATATATATATATAAACTAAGTGCAAGTATGTGGAAAGTTTATCCAAGTTAGAATTTGTCCCACGAATTGTGAAAATCAAAGTGGGGTTTCAATATCTCAGTGTGCGTGACAAGTGTCACCAGTCCATTTCATTTAAGTCAATTATGATGAATTCTCTTCTATATTCGGACTCTGCGTATAGATGGAATATAAGAGAATATAAAGCTACAATTGAAACTTTTTCTTTCTTCCTTTTTTATTAATTATTTTTTGTCAAATCGCTCGTTTAAATAACGAAATTAATCTTAAATGTAAACTATTTAATAAAAATAAAATTTTTAAATATTAGAGACCAAATTAAATTCAAGTAGCACATGTATATTTAACTTATTATATAAATATAATGCTCTTTGTAAATTCTTATAATCTCCTGAAATCGGTTGATTACTTATTGAATACTTTTTATCTTATTTAATGTGATTGCAAAATCTTTAAATCAATATCATCATCTAAAAGATTTACAGTTTAAAATATGATCTTATGCGTTATAATTAGATGCGCTTGTTGTCATTGCTAAAATACGAGGGACAAGCCTAGAATGCCCCTTAAGGCAGCGATGAGTGGGTCAACGATCAAAGAAACTGGAGCTCAAAGACTAGAATTTCCAAACCCCCTTAACCATATGGGTGCTTAACTATTTAAAATACAGGGCCAGATTTTGGTAAGCTTGCAAGTATGGCAGCAACTCTAGGTCCCCTTTGATTAACGTTGAAATCATTTTTTGGTCCCCTATCTCCTTCTGTGTAGAACATAGAGAGAAATATAGGAGAAAGCAAGGAAACCTTATTTGCCAGTTGTCCAGAACTTAAAAGAATAACATCAGGTGATCATAGACATGAGAGATTGGGGGACCAAAGTCCACTAGTAGAGCTGAAAGAGGCAATAACGTGGCTATAGCCTTAACCTATAATTCAGGCCTCTCCCTCTATCCTGCTAGGTCTTCGCTACTCGATCGTTATTGTCATAATTGATCTTAACTTGGTCCATATAAATGAGAACCTCAAAGTATGTGACCCCAACTTGGCCCCAATTTGGGCCGTTACAGATCCCATACCCCCATCTCTTTCACCTTGTTTCTGGATATTCACCAGCATAAACGTTAAACAAGTATGGATCCACAAGGCCGAATTTCTGCCTTACCTCGTTAAACCGTTAAAATTTAAGTCCCTAACCAAAATTCCCCACTAGTCCAACTAGACCATAAAGTAGAAAAAGACTCCTAATCTTGGTTTATTCCGACTTCACCCCTCATGGCCGAGGTAAGCTGGGTGAGGCGAGGCTATAGATGTGGATTCACCCAATACCTAGTCCATTTTTGACTTTTAGACTGGCTTATCTTTGGAAGTTGAAGTTCAGTTCTCAATTAGCAAAGTTTGGACGTCAACATGCCCATGGACCCAAATTTTGGCAATTCCGATCACGGAGAGCTTCCCTCAATGCTTAAGCCCAAGGCTCAGCTGCCCAAGCCCAAGCTGTCACAGGCCTCCTCTTGTCTTTGAAGAGAAGGAACTCACCCTGTGGCCATAGACTATGTTTTATAAATTACTGCTACTACTTTTATTAGTGCTACTATTTTGTATTCAATGTACATTAATATCAATTAATACGGTAAAAGAGTTCTTTCTGTTTACCTTGCTTTACCTACTTATGCATAAGCTTCATCTCTAAACAACTGCTAGGTAGCTACAATCATATATGCAGGAGAGAAGTGCAACTAGCAGAAATCCAAACATATAACACTAATTTTGGAAGATTCAGATATAATGGTAGCAAGTCCTTTGTGCATATTTTCCACAATCAAGCGCTATAGCCTTGATTTGAGGGATGCCACTGCCTTGTATCATGGCCGCTGCATGCAGCAACACAAGCTTGCTCCATTAAGGATTGGGAAACACCACTGTTGCAAAGGTTGGCGAATGCCCGCATGTGTTTCATGCCGTATTGGGTTAGTAACCCACAGTGTGTTTCAAACAAGCGAACCTGGAATGAAAGGTTTGGTTATGACCAACGAAGAAAGGAGACTAATTCAATTTTGAGAAGACAGTTAAGAGGAAAAGGGACTGATACCATGGATTTCAAGCACTGCCAGTCATCAACAAGGGGCAAACCAGGTTCCCTGACAGAGTTGAGAACGCCAGAACCTTTTGCTGGTCCATACAAGAGTGTTCCAATCAAGTCAATGCTGCCATCCAAATGGATCCTATGTCTGATAGTCTCAGTAATCTGTCTGAGTATTTCTGTCTTCTTTGATCCATCTTCTGAATTTTTGTACTGTATAACAAATAAAATGACCAACATGGATATCAAGTTCAATGAGATATTATTTTGTAATTTAAACAAGGGACTGAATTTCAGTACTAGTCAAGAAAGTGTTTCCGATATTATTTTGTAATTTAAACAAGGGACTGAATTTCAGTACTAGTCAAGAAAGTGTTTCCTCCTTTTATTTACTCTTCTAAATAGCTAGCCTTGTTAGGAAATGAGGGCTTCTGATTAGTCAGTTTAAGAATGCAAATCTCTTTTTGAGTTTTGATGAAACAACAAAGTCCAATTACAAATTTCATAGAACGATTTATAAGAGATTTAGCCAAGCAAAACTTCACTTAGGTATAAGGAGAAGTATAAAGATCCAATGCAATGTGACATTCTATGGTTAGAGGCTGAGAAAAGAATAGAGCCCAAGCTCACCATATGCCATAAAAAAAGAATATCTGCATCTCTCTGGTTAACAGCTTCCATGTGGGTCAATTCATTTGGAGGAAAGTTTTCGCTAGAAGGATCAAAACCTTGATACGAACAAAGTTTTTCAGCTTTAATGCTTGCATTCCCGTATTCCATCACATGCGATCCGCCTAAAGTGTAAGAGTTGAAATTGGAAGTCCGTTCCCTTACCTGCATAATGAGAATTCAAGAATTTCGTACGATAGTATTTTCCACTAAAGAGTTCAGCTGACCATAAGTGAGAAAACAACTCCAAAATTTGCTGAAAATTTGTTATGCTTACGGTTTCATACTGTTGCTTTACAGTTTCCCTCTTCAGATTGTGAGTTTCACTGCAGATCATAGGAGTATAAAAGAGCTAATGAGCACAACTCATTTGAGACACTAACTGAAATAAAACATCTACTACTGGTAATAATACCTACTTTGAGATCAAGATTCTTATATCATAACCGGAAAAGTGCTTTCCTCAAAAAACTAGATAAGGGAAAAATAGTTGGAACTGTGACAAAAACACATTCAACTAGAAAATCCCATGAATGTAAAGATCAAACAGCTTGTTACTAATCGCCTTTGTTGAAGCTGATTTGTGATCTGAAAAAAGTTCAAAGGAGAGTAACCACATACCTGTCCTCCATCCAAGCCACACTGTACAAATCTCCTAAACAAGTGGTATACTCTGGAGGTGGAGAAGGTTCCATCCCAGGACAATAAGTTCCCCAACTACTCTCTTGCGCATTCGATGCTGTTGTTACATAAATGTTAAGATCTTTGGGCATTATGCCTTCAAAGACACTCCCACTTTCACAAGCTTCTACATATATAACCTGGTGGCATCAGAAATGCAATGTAAAAGATCATGGAATATGTCCAAGCGCAGAGCACGAGTAATTTTGGAGTTAAGAAGATCTCTTACCATCTCTTTGTAGCTTCCCGCTGCATGTTTCTTCTTCAAGACATCAAGAAAATCCATTGCATACAGAAATGGCAAATTTGGCATCCCTAGAATCAAATATCAAATCAATTAGACCTTTAAGGCTTTTTTAACTTCTTTGGTGGGTATTTTTACATGCATCTTAAGTCTATGTTCTCAAGGACAAATATTAAACGGAGTTCAGATACAGCTTGGGATTTTATATAATCAGCTGCGATGGTACTACTAGTTTCATACAGAAGGTTATTTTAATATCATATATGCCAATCACAATTCTTGTATTTCAGCAAAGTTAGCAGAAGCTTGCCTCTCTTTTTAAACTTCTCATGGCGATTAGGTCTTATTTGGTTGAAACAAGTGGCTAGACGGAGTATATATAAATGATGCAGCACAAACAAAGTCTTTAACATACCAAGAACTCCAGGGCCTCCATGGTCCGAGTAGAATAGAAATATTCTATCATTGGGTTTGCTATCAACAACCTTTCCACTTCCTCCACTCAGAGCACTTTTATTACCAAGAAGTACTGCATACAGATTTGCTGCGGTAACATGCACACCCGTGTAATCCTAACATTATGATCCCATCAATACGGTCAATATGGTTATATTACAGTAAATTCAAATGATCAAATTTACAACCTTAAGCTCATCTATTAAAGCTTCCCCACTAAGTTAGAACATGCCTCACAAGTAAAAAGGTGACAAAACCTATTGATGATCAATGTATTTTGATCAGCCACCTAGTTGGTAACTTCTGGATTTCAGAAAGAGCTATTGTTCTGGACCTAATGAAGTGTGAATCCTCAGATAAGATGGTTGAAAACATCCACGTGAATTCAGGATTAAATAATAAATTCCAGGTTACTCAAACAAGAGATCCATCCAAGTAGCTAATCATTAGTCAAAATTAATTTGTAATCATTAATCATTTTATTTTCTTAGATTTAACATGGGTAGAACTTTGAGAAGGAGGCGAAGGGAAAGAGTGAGGCAGGCGGGGGAGCCACAAACAAGCACATACATAAAACAGAAGGAAATCACAAATCTACAAGCATCAAGTCATTTACAGGGCACTATTAGCGGGCTTTACAAGTAAATTTCATGTTCTCATTCTTATCCTTTGTCAGCTATTTTCCTTTGGAATTTTTTAACTAACAGCAGGCTTAAACATCAATTCTCTCTATCTGAAATGTCTTCTTCCCTTTGTTTTTTGGCGAAAGTTTACTGTTCCTGTCCAATTATAGTAGCTTTTTTTATGCAACCACTTTGGGGAGAGTGACATTAGATTGTTCATCCCTATGTTAATAAATTTTATGTGCAAGTCTACAAATAAATGACACCCATTATAATTAAATTAGGTCCTAGGATTACATCCATTAATCTAACCACTATATTTCAAAAGCAGCAATAATGACAAAAGGTCCACTCATTTTTATCACAATCAAAGTGGCCCATAACTATCAAATTGATGTCAGACGACATGAAAAGCAACCAAACAGCTCACAACACCACTAATCATGATTAGATTAATTTTATAAACTGAAACAGTTCGATTATGCTAAACTAATCTATGATCCCTATATTTTACAGGTATATGCCACAGATATTTTTCTCATTTTTTGCATAAATTATCTGCCTGTCCCTTCAGATTTTTTTCTTATTTTATACAACAAAATTCCTGCCCGTAAAACTTAAATGCTTGAGTCATCTCAACTCAAGTAAACCTCAAATTTCTAGATCATTCCTAATCCAAGTAAAACCCTGGATGCTCAAGTCATCCTTAGCAAATCAAGTGTACTAGATAATGAATCTAAGAGCTTAAGATTAAGTTTGGTACGATAGAGACTGAAGAGAATGCCCACATACCAAGATATTATCTAAACTGGCCCCTTTATTATTGTTGAGTGAAAGGATTGTTATTACCTTAGGCACGCCAGCATAAACATCATCGCCTTTGGGATGGTTGATGATGACTCCTGGCCTCGGATTCAGCTTATGCATGGCTATGTCATCGTACATAAACACCACTATGTTCTCTTCCTTCAATCCTCCTTTCCTTAACAGCTGATAGGCGTGGCATACATCTGCCTGTCCTTGCACCCAAAAAAGGTTTATGTCCCATTTAGACAAAACTAACCAGTGTTATTACACATTTAACATACAGTACCACTACGCCCATCACTAAGGGAAAAAAATAGTAAAGATTTGAAAACACTAGTATATCTTTTTGCCAAGGAGAGAGAGAGAAGAAGAAGTGAAAAAGGAAAGAATTCAAGAAAGCAAAGAGAATTTTTAATTCCTCATAGTGCAGATTTATTTTAAAAGAAAAAATGAAAGCATGTAAGGCTGGTGCTTGATCCTTTTGTCAGTCCATAGAAAAGAATTCAAACCTTATTATAAGTTGATACTAATGCTTTACCTGATGCCTGTAATTAGCATAGCCAGATGAACCAGCCACCAGAACAGCCCATCTTGTTCCAAGTTGCTGATCATCTACATCTTGCGGTTCATCTATGTCTGTAGACAGCCGGATTCCAGACTCCCACTGATTCAACCGGGCGGCTCGTCCTGCTTCAAAAAGTAATAATAACACTAGAAGTAAAGATAGGTACTTGATGAAAACCGAATCTTGTTTTGCCATGGATATTACAAGTAAATAGTGAATCCAGTTCAAGAAAACCGTGAACAAGTAAGAGGAGAAGGAAACGAAAGGAAGTGGAAACTGATGCTTGAAGGGAAAGCAGGGATGAAGAATGGAGTCCGGGAGAGAGTCTTAAAGTGAAGGTGGTAAAGCCGTGTGAGATGCCATGCAAAATAGGAGGTTGACACGTGTGGAATAGTTGCAGAACTGTGGGTCCAAAAATCTACTGCTTGAAACAAATGGTCGGTTTTGTTTTTTTTTTTTTTTTTTTTTTCTATATTTGTGAAGATGCATATGCTGTTGTCTTCTGTCAGTAGTTGATTTTTCTTCTGGGCTTTACTTTCTTCTACTTCTTGTCAGGGAAAGGGTAGCAGTTTCCATGGGACTAATACTAAAAGTGATACAATGAGAAGTTAAAACTTGGTTGGATATGACTCATGTTAAAAAGTTTCCCCCAAATTCCGCAAGTAAAGTTTGGTCTGTTAAGATTTGTGTATCTGAGAAAAAGATTATGCAGGCAAAAAAGGTATTGTACCAGTACCAAACTCCGATTAGATCAAAGTATATGCTGCCAGATACTTTGATATTCTTCTCCTGGAAAGGAGTTTTACGGGGCTAAAAAGTGGTAATTTAAGGGAAGCTGTTACACCTCTACCTATTACGTTATGCAATTTGTCTTTCTTTAGATTAGAAATTCAGGGAAGATGTATGAAATGTGATGCTGGTCAAATAAGGCTATTGTTCAAGCCAAACAATAAATAAGTAAAGAAATAAATGATTACAATCTCGATCATCACAAAGCTGGAGTAAGCTCAGCAGCTTTGATCCTCTAGCGTTTTGAAATTTTATTCCTTTAGTCCACTGTTTTCTGTTTGTTTGTACTCTACAAATATCTGTTTTAATTAATTCTCTCTAAGTACGATTGGTCGGTTTGGACTTTTAGTTGTTAGTCCGAAAGTTTTCATTACGTTGAAAATAAAAATGGTCTTTCTTTCACATTATTAGCCTAAAGAATAAATAGCCGCTTGTGGTCTTCCAATAAGCAGATCTTTTAAAATCTATTCTTCTCCTCTGATTGGAAGATTTCATCCCATTGCTTGTACAATTCTTCCGATAAAGATTAGCCTAACCATTGTCAATTATCAACTGACTATAATTCACTAATTATTCCGAGATATTGTGTAGAAGAAACAAATACAAGCTTTCTCTCACCGAAACATCTCGACATGAAATCCTTGGAAGCAAAAGTTCTACTAGTGGCAGACAAACCATAACTGCCTCTGTTCATTCACTTGGAAGACAAGTTAATCCTCCAACCTGTAAATTGCATACGCTAAGCCATCTATGATTATTAAACTTCCAAATGATATCACGTAAGAGAGTTTTAGAATCATGCCAAATAAGTCATAAAGGAGCACAAAGTTAGCTTTTAACATGTTTCATGGGGACACCCAATCCCCTTATTGTGAAAGAACAAATACAACAAAGCTCTTGCTTCTGGTTTCCTTTGCCGCCTGCTGAAAAGTTATCCACGCAACAGACACGGTAAAGATAGAAGTTTCAATATTTGCCCCGCCATGAATACCACTTCAATTTCAATTGGAACGACAGTGGAGGTTTACCCAGAATCCCTCTTGCTAACCTTGAATCAAACACATCGAACTGTACACGACTGAGGGAATCCAACAGAACTTGGGCGGGCACAGCTGGTAGAAGTGCTTTACGAGCCTCAGAGGGAACAGCGTCTGCTAATTCACGAGCTTTCAGCAAATGTGCATTGGCTGCTGATGCAATTTCAAAAACCGCATCACATAAGCCCTCACGAGAATCCAAGTGTATCTCTGATCGACCTCCCTCCTTAACTAGCAGCCCATGCTTGGCTGCCACTTTAGCTGGTATGTAAGAAAAGTGACGGTTGCGGCTAGCATGGTATGGCAGCGACTTAAGTAGCAAAAGAAGGCCACTTGCCTTACCAACATGCGATGCTGCATGGTCAACTGCAGTGGACCTGATACCACCAGCTTGAAGAGTCATGTATAGAAGAGTTGATGCTGTATTCTCTGCATATTTCTCTAAGTCCTCAATACTCTCTGGTAGGTCAGTAGCCTCTCTACTTGCATCATTGATCCGAGCTTCCACTAACCGTTTTAACCAAGCCTTGCTAATTTTACTTTCAGATATCACTGAGGAGAGGGCCTGTGCTGTTGGGTGTTCAATCAATTTGTTAGCATAAATTTTGTCAATGGCTTCTTGCCACCAGACAAGGCGCATGAGACCAATCTTGGGATCAGAAGCAACATCCATAGCTCTGGCAGTTTCAACATTGAAGGCGCGGAGTGCAAATGCAGCCTTTCGCATGTTAGGGGGAAGCTCAAGAAGGCAGAGGTAATGATGATAATCATAGCAACGCACTTGCTGTACACAGTAGGAGAAAGCTGCCCGTAAGCTACTAGAAACACCGTTCATCAAATCCCTACTGTGGTTCCCCTACAATGCATTACTACATTAATGGAAAAACCAAATAATGCTTCCAAGACAATTTCTGTAACTCCGTCGTCAACGAGTATTTTCGATTGATAAAGCAAGCTGATGAAAAATAGAGAAAGAAGATCCTAAATATTTATTTCAGATATCTCTCAAGAAGTGACCAATTTCTAAGACCAATTTCTCATTTGTCCCATAAATGCAATGATTTTAACTTTTATGTTCATAAAATTAAACTTAAAAAAGAAAAGATGAAAAGCAGCGAAGATCACAAACTACATAAGAATAGATAAAAGCACCTTAATGCAGGCAATCTATGGCAGGTTACAAATCCAGGTAAAAGATATTGGAGTTGACTGTAAGCACTGATACAAGGTGAGCTTATTCAATTAATAAACAAATCCATTAATAGATGGATTGGGGTGGAAATCTGTCCAGCTTAAAAACAACGGGCACCCAGAAACCAACATTGACTGTAAGCCATTTGCATCCAAAAATTTATTCCAACTTTCACAATGAAGAAGGAATTAGGGAATATGGGATTTCTGAATCTTAAACAAACTTACGCATTTAACTTTTAGCTATTGCACAGAACAAAGCAAGTATCGTAGAAACAGAGTAAATCGAGAACTGATAATTCTTAGTGTTTGAGACATTTCATCGAACGTGCTCAATGCATTAAAAAAACTGGCACATCTTGATCCAACATTAAAACAACTGAATTCCCGATTTCATCCCTCGCAAGAAATTATAAGAGGAAAGAAAGGGGATAAACTGGAAAGCATACCGAGAGTGATCTAAGCGTTTCAAATGGAACTAGAAAGCCAGAGAAAGAACGCGGCGAGCAAAGCAAGCAGTTGTTCGTCTCGTAGGGAAGCCAGACCAACAACAGAAACGGTAGAGATTTTGGGGGAATGCGTTTACCTTCGATAAAACGACGCCGTTGGAGAGCTTTTGAACTTTGCAGACGATTAAAGCCAGTTAATTTTAACTTTTAAGATGGCTTTTAACAGCCTCTTTTCCCAATTCGTTTAAATTTTCAACGCCACAAGTGTAAAAGAATAAACTACTAGTTCAATTAGTTAGTTCTTCGGACATCATAATCTTCAACTTTCATTATTCCTCAGCCCATTACGCTAAAATGCATGTTACTTGCTTATTGCTATTCACTTCAAATGCAAATTTTCGTAAAGGAAATGTAAAAATAAAACACTAAAAAACAATAAGCCAAACAAGCGTCATTAAAGTCAATTTCCGGATACCCATGCACATAAAATAAAAGACTAGACAGAACCACAATGATATTCTTCTCTGTGCTGAAGAAACTGATGAGTCCTCTGGTCACTGTTGATGATCTGCCAGGCAGTAAGGGAGAGGTCTTTTAACAACCGGAGCAAAAGCATCCAGTGACGCATAGAAGGAACATAGAAAGTCTATGAAAAAGGTTCACAGCCGAGCCAACAAGCAAACTTTTGAAAATTTCCAACTGAAACTAATAGTTTTTACAAATTAGACCATTCAAATTCACCCTGCAAAAGTACAAATTTACTAAACTGGAAAATCAAATAAGAGAAAACTCTCCCTCACATTTATCTGATCTGGACAATGCCAGCAGTGACCAGCTTTTGAATCTTGTTCATTACCATAGGGTTCTTCATGTGCTCCTGTGCCGCCTTTGGATTTTCCTGGAAATCAATCAACACCTGCCCACATCCCACTGTTTTAGTACACCATATAAACAACAAAGAATCCAAATAAAATCACATTACAAGTACTGCAACACTGAACCAATATTTTTCAGTTCTTACCTGTCTCATGACAGGATCTGAGAGAATGTTTTGAATTTCCGGATCTTGCATTGCCTTAGCCTGCAACATTACACCAATTAAAATTTACATCGGCATGCAACACGGATTTTAGAACCCATATGTAAACAAAGACATGAAAGAAATCCTAACCTGTCTTTCCTTCAACTCTTCAGGGCTCAAATCACCACGGCTTGCTTTGTTAATCTGTTGTACACATCTGCAAAATAATTGAGAGAAACAATTAATTATAAGATACTGTTGAAACAGGAACACAATACCAAAAAATCTGAAGCAGAAAGCTACACACTTTCTAGCACCATCAAGCAATTCCTGGTTATTAGGGTCATGTTTCAACCCTTCCTGGTATGTATCTAAAGCTTTTTCATACTCCTTCATGAAGAACTGAACAGCACCCTTTCTTGTGTAACCCTTGGAAAATGTTGGATCAAGCTCAATGCACTTCTCAGCATCCTTCAATCCCTCTGGCAATGCACCCAATTTCGTGTAGCATGCAGCTCTATTGCTGTATGCCTGATAAGGCCAAAATATTTTAACAGTCAATAAGATACTATATTTGTGCCTTGGTCAACCACAAACTCACATAAACAGACCAAGGCTTTCTTACCTTTGGATCTTTAGGATTTCTTCTTAATGACTCTGTATAATGCTTCACAGCCTCTGGGTACTTCTGCTGCTTGAAACATTCATTCCCTGCATATATATTTGTCCAGTCAGCTAATGAACATGATAGGGGACTACTATTTTTCTCATTCCAACACAATTATAATACATGGACTCAGACCAAACTCAAATAAACAGGAGAGCAAGATGCAGAGCAACCTAGGAAACATCAGTGACAAGATACAGCATAACATAGTAAAGAAACTTAAAGTACATGACAGTGCCGGCAAAAACTAAACAGAAACGAATAAAGAATACCTTTTTCACGCTCCTCATCAGCTATCTTTGGATCAAAATACTCTTGTTGCTCTAAATCCTTCTTTGCTTTTTCTGCATCATTTAGTTTCTTCAATGTTTCAGGGTTGCGATGCTCTGTAAGGGCTTTCTGGAAAGTCTCAATAGCTGATTCATAATCTTTTGAGCATTTCGCCATTTTCACCAAAGCAGTTCCCTTCCTAGTCAAAGCTCTTGCTACCATCTTAAAGTCTGATCTAAGCTCTCTACCTCTTTCAACAGCCTTGTCACAATCCTTAATGCAGTCCTCATACTGCATTTAACAAGGATGTTAGGCAAAGAAAAAGGGCAGTGCAGTTAGATATACATAAAATCCATTGTAAACTATAACCCCTATACATAAAATCCAAGTACATATACACTAAATCACATGATGTTGACTGAAAAATTATCTCTCCTATTAGGTCCAGTGGAAAAAAGGGGAGCCAGAATATAATTGGCATAATGAGTTCACAACCATCCACACCCAAAAATTTCAACCTAACATAAATGGTATTGGTAGGAAAGAAGACGAGGTTAGGAAAAATCAACTAAATAACTCCATTTCCTTTGGAGGAAATAACTAGGCTTTTCCCTACAATCCTCCCGCTGTCGTCTTTTCAAGAAGAAAGCAACATGTGTTTGTGCTGTAAATAAGCTTATAAAACCAACATAATTAAGCAAATGACAAACATTCTAAACGATTAGTAAGGCCTCATAGAACACTCACAGTCATACCATCATACTCCGCAATCATGCCAACATGACATTCACAGATGTACTTTCATAAGCAGGGCTCTATCATAGAACTATTATTAGAAAGATTCTGAAAAACAGGGCTCCATCTTAAAGCAAAAGCGACCTGACATTCAAAATCATTCTAAAAAAATTGTGGTCATTATTATTTTATACCAACATGAAATTAGCATTATGCCACCTAAATTTTGAGTTCAACTAAAAAGCAACTATAAAAACATATAATCAGCCAACAATTTCATCTTTTCATATGTTATAAATTTCATACCAATAACTAAATTAAAACAAGTAAAATTTCTAACTTATAAACAAATTAAAATAAATAACCATACCTTGCCCATCTCCAAATAAACAGCAGCTCGATTGGTGAGGTACGAAATATCCTCGTCATCAAGCTCCATTGCTTTCGTGTAATGCTGAATAGCCGTCTCGAAGTCTTTCTTCTTATATGCAGCATTTCCAGCCTCCTTCTCCTTTAAAGCTTTCTCCTTCTTCTCTTTTTTCTCCTTCTCCTCTTCTGTAATTTCCATCGGTTCTGGTTCAGGCTCAGGCTCTGGCTTCTTCACCTCCTCCTTAGCCGGCTGTGAAGGCGGTGGAGGACGTGGTGAATCCGCCTCTGGAATTTCCATGTCATCCCCAGCACCATGCGCCTTAAACTTAACATTTAACAAAGCCCCCAAAGCTTGCATAACTCTCTGATCTTTTAAATGCTCGTTCAATTTGCTAGGATTTCTCTGAATCTCCTGCATCGCCTTAACAAAATCCGGCTGCTGTAAATAAACCCTGGTTGTCGGATCCGCCGTCAACTTCGCCCACATCTCCGGCCCCTGAAAAGCATCACCAAATGGGCTAGGTGGCGGCGCTACCCTAGCTCGGGAAACCGAAGCCGTCGCCGCCGACTGAGCATCAGCCAAGCCGGATTTTAAGGCTTCATTACTAGGATCGATTTCAAGACCCTTTTTATAGGCTGAAACGGCATCTTGGTATTGGTGTAAACCTAAGTGAGCCGCGCCGAGCCGGCTGTAACCTTTCGACCAGTCCGGTTTAAGGTCCACAGTTTTTTTGGCGTCGGATAATGCGGCATCGTATTGATGAAGAGAAGCGCAAGCGGCGGATCGGTTAGAGTAAAGGACGTGGTTCGTCGGGGCAAGGTTTATAGCTTCGGTGAAGTGTTTGATTGCGGTGTTGAAATCGCCGGAAGAAAAGGCGGCGTTGCCTTTAGCTTTGGCTTCGTCGGCCATCTTATAGGAATTTGTGGGCTTCTATTTGCTTGGAGGGACGATTTGGATTTCGGGGGTTTTGGGTATTTTAGAGTGAGGGAAAGTATTAGAGCAAGGGATATAAAGGAAGCTAAGTTAAGAGGAGGAGACCAGAGACTTCTGGTGGTTCTGGAAGCTTCTTCGGCATTTGTGTAGGCTGCGTGGATTACGGGTTGTTTGGTCATAGATTTATTCTTTTCTCCAATTACCTAACATTGTGTTTGGGCGTATTATAAGAAGATTTGATTGCTTTGGGTTGACGCCTTTGGGCATTTTTTATGTATTTTTTTTCTCCAATGATTTTGTCCCTGCTTAACTCTACATCCTTGATAAAAGCGACAACCTACCTCAAATTTTCGCAAAATTTTACACTGAATAGACTAATTAGAACTTTTAAGTTCATGGAACAGAACCAGATAATTCCTTCCCTTGCAAATTCTGATTTATAGAGCATTCACAATTTCGAAGAGAAGAGCCCAGAGCAGAGTGCTTGTGCTTCAGAATGCTGTTGCAAGTTTATATCTCAAACTAAGACATGAATATTAGAATTTATAAAAAAAAATGGGAAAAGAAGGGTAATGTTGCGCTTTTTAAATTATGGAGTGAACAAAAATATTGTGTTCCTGGTTGTTGGGACCCGAGGAAAACCAAATCAAGCGGCAACTTCTTGCCCTTTTGAGGCAAGCTCGTTCTGGATGTGTTGAGGGACAACGTCAAACTTGGCTAATTGCATGGTGTAGGATGCACGACCTTTTGTCATTCCCCGGAGAGTGCTAACATACTGGAACATCTCCGCAAGCGGAACAAGGGCGTCAACCACCTGCAGTCATCCAACAGCAAGCCGTGAACGATAAGACTAAAAGAAGAGTTATTTACCATCCCTAATCCAAAAGCAATGCCAGAGGAAACTTCCATTTGGAAAATCCAAGAGAACACTACGGTGCGTACTTCAATTAACATGTAGTTCGTGTTCTCATTGGTAGTACTAGCAAAGTAGTCTAGTGGATCTTTCCTAAGAATCGTCAGATTACACAAAGGAACAATTCATACTCCTATTTTCCCATTTTTTTTCTATTGGCAACATATATGCACATCATGACTATAGAACAATTATATTTTCATTCTGATACAAAGTTTGAATGGTTTAGATACGAAAATGGGCTGGTGCTGACAAATTTGAATGCAACAACTTAACAAGAAAGAACTTGGTAATGTGGCATACCTTGAGCCCACCGGGCTTATCACCAAAGCTGTTAATCTGGCCTCTCCTTGAGTTGAGATCACCAATCACATCACCCAAGTGTTCTTCAGGTGTGACAACCTCAACTTTCATTATAGGTTCAAGCATCCTTGGGCCAGCCTTCCTAATCCCCTCTCTGAAGGCTCCTCTGGCTGCCAGCTGAAATGCCAAGACACTTGAATCAACATCGTGGTAAGAACCATCTACTAGCACGGCACGTACATCAACAACAGGAAAGCCGGCAAGTACACCATTATTCATACACTCCTCCAGTCCCTTCATGACTCCAGGAATATATTCTTTTGGCACTGCTCCTCCCTTGATTTCACTCTTGAACTCATATCCACTACCCGCCTCCATGGGCTCAAAACGTACAGTAATATCAGCAAACTGCCCTTGTCCACCTGACTGTTTCTTATGCACATACTTTACTTCTGAAACTTTAGAAATGCTTTCACGGTAATTTACTTGGGGTGCACCAACATTAGCTTCTACCTACATACACCAAGAAACCAAATTTATGACAATTAGTTTACTTTAACTGAATACCTAGGTAAAAATGATTGGGGGGAAGAAGATGAGCTGATTCTACTTAGGACAACTTCATCACACACAGACACTCTCCCCCACATACAGAGACAAGATAATGAGAATAGATCCAATTGTGCAAACGGTAATCTCCAAACAAATCAAAGGGATACCATGCATGCAGATTTACTTAACATTTATGCATCAGTACAGTTATTAAATGCACACACAGTTGAGCTGAATGATCAAGAGTATTAATATGTTTCACAATTAGATGTTGATACAAACCTTGAACTCTCTCTTCAGACGATCAACAATAATCTCTAGATGCAGTTCTCCCATTCCTTCAATTACAGTCTGGTTTATCTCTTCATCCCGTGAGAAGTGGAAAGAAGGGTCTTCTTGGGCAAGCTTGATCAAACCAGTAGCCATTTTATCAACGTCAGCTTTAGTCTTGGGTTCAATAGCAACCTTAATAACAGGATCAGGGAAGTCCATCCGTTCAAGGACAATGGGATGGTCAGGATCGCAAAGAGTTTCACCTGTAATGGTATCTTTTAGACCTGCAAGAGCAACAATATCACCAGCCATAGCGACCTTAACATCCTCTCTACTGTTGGCATGCATTTCCAAAAGTCTACCAATTCTCTCTTTCTTTCCTTTGTTTGCATTCAACGCATAAGATCCTGCAGAAAGCTTCCCAGCATACACCCTGACAAACGTAAGGGACCCCACAAATGGATCAGTCATGATCTTGAAAGCTAGTCCAGAAAATGGTACATCATCACTTGCTTTCCTTTCAATTGTCACTTCAGGGTTCTCAGGATCAGTTCCCTTCATTGCTGGCAAGTCAAGAGGTGAAGGCAAGTAATCCATGACAGCATCAAGTAATGGCTGAACCCCCTTGTTTTTGAAAGCTGAGCCACATAATACTGGAACAAAACTGCTTCCAATGGTGCCTTTCCTAATTAATTTCTTAATGGTTTCCTCATCAGGTTCAACACCTTCAAGATAGTTCTCCATAGCTTGATCATCTAATTCAACTAAAGTTTCTATCATCTGTGACCGGTACTCTTCAGCCAACTCCTGAAGATTAGCTGGAATATCATCATAAACAAACTTTGCACCCAATTCTTCCCCTGACCAAAGCACAGCTTGCATCTTTACAAGGTCAACCACTCCTTGAAAATTGTCTTCTGCACCAACTGGCAGTTGAATCACAAGCGGTTTAGCACCCAAATTTGTCACTATCATGTCTCTTGTCCGGAAAAAGTTTGCTCCTAGACGATCCATCTTATTGACAAAGCAAATTCTGGGTACTCCATACTTATCAGCTTGCCTCCACACAGTTTCAGATTGTGGTTCAACACCAGCAACACTGTCAAACAAGCATATAGCTCCATCTAAAACCCTGAGAGCTCGCTCAACTTCAAGTGTGAAGTCAACATGGCCAGGGGTATCAATAATATTAATTCGGTGGTTTTTCCAAAATGTCGTTGTAGCAGCTGACGTTATTGTAATACCTCTTTCCTGCTCTTGCTCCATCCAGTCCATTGTAGCAGTACCCTCATGAACCTCACCAATTTTATAGTTTCTTCCTGTGTAGTATAGAATACGCTCAGTTGTTGTTGTCTTTCCTGCATCTATGTGGGCCATAATTCCAATATTACGATAATCTTTCAATGGTACTGCACGCTTTGTCTCTGCAAAGCAACAAAAAAGATATTCAGCTGAGTGTTAGCAAAGTAGCAAGAAATTTGTCCTAACATATGGAGCCTACTGTTCTCTTTTGATTGTCTCTTAGAACTTAGGAGGTTCCTAGGGGAGAATGCGCCTGACCTTATAATAAAAATCCAGAGTATTTGCTTATGCTTCTTAAAAGAAAAATTATCAGCCATTTCATTGATGTGCCTGGGCATTTGAAAAAAGTAAAAAATCTACATTGATATACTTTTTCACCATATATTTTGGTTGAAGCTAAAACTTGGAAGTAAATTCATTGTAAAAGAAGAACCGTTTTCTTCATTAATGCTACCCAAAACCAAAATTTTGATTAAGTGACCACGTTATTTTATGTTAATTATGAATAATATCAGTTAGGGACAATTAAAATTTTGAAAATGCAACTCTCTCTGAGTGTCAGATGAACCGGAAATTAGCCTACACCAGCATCTATACCAAAAATCCAAATCTCCAATTGCCAAAGAATGAGAGAACTAAACTAAAGCTGAAAGAAACGAAAACCCAGGCGTAAAATATTCAAAGCATAACAATCCCAATTACGAGAACAACAAATTACCGCATAAAATGAACAAGTTCAACCACATAACTTATATATACTACAGAAAACAAGAAAAAAAAAAGCAAGAAACAGAGAAATAAAGCATATTTACCTTCAGCGGCCATAGCGAAGACAGAGAAGTTCCTTCTCTTGCCCTGTTGGTGACGTGAAATAGGAAGTCTTGAGCCAATTCGGACACTTCCCAAGAAATGAGAGAGAGAAGAGGAAACTGAGGAAGAAGAAGCTCGAGGAGGCAGACCCAGAAAACGAGTTGGAGAAGATAGAGGAGTTGGTCTCCTTTGAGAACCATTTAGATTACAAACTGTAGAACTCGAACCCGTTATCCTTAGCGCTGTCTCAGCTGCCATTTTTCTTCTTTTACTGGTTCTCAGTTCTCACTCTGCTTCTCTCTGTTTTCTCTTCTTCTTTATTTCTACCGGATATATGGCTTTGGGTCGGTGTTTTCCTTCGTGTGTGGTTAGGGATAACGATAACTAAGAGGTTCTCACGAGTTTTAGCTTTGATTGGGCTGTTCTTTTCTCTACTTCTGTTTTGATCATTTTCCTTCGAACTGCTCTTTCATTTCTTTTTTTGTCTTTTGCAATAATTTCTTTTTCATTTTTTTTTTGTTTATGGACCAAAAAATTAGAGAAAATTACATGTCTTAATAAGTTTGCCATCAAGCATGACTATAAATAACCAAAAAAGCCTTCTCTATACTGTATTTAATAATTCATTATATAATTTATTTGTTTTGGTAGATAGGTAATGATATATTATAAAAGAAAAAAAAGTCATTCAAACTCTCCAAGGAATTTCTTAATCATGTCTTCTAAAATTTCAACTTTTAATTTGTGAATCATAATAGAATTCCAATCATTTATGTTTGTGGAAAAATATGTGCAATTTGCCTTACTACAAAAAACAAAGACATCAAATTCATAAAAATTTATATTTCATATGCTACCATCATGAAAATTGATAGGCATTTTTCTCACTGAAAATACAGGCATGAGGGATAAAGTCTTAGGTTTGGATGGTAGCTAAAATGTAAAAGGAAAGAAGATTGTCAATAGCACTTAAAGATTAAAATTGAATTAATAAATTAAAAATTAAATTCTCGTGTGAACATTTGATTAAATAATAAATATATATTTTATTAAAAAATTTAAGTTCAAATCTCTCATTCTGTTCATTAAAAAAAAACAAATTCTTCATGTTAAAAATTGATGAAAAATATTAACTCCTTATGATCTCAAATTTTTGGGCATTGGAGCTCTTTGCAAATAGATCAAGGCAGCTTGAAACGTCAAAATCTCCTAAATGAAAATACCTTTCCCATCCAAAATAATAACAGACGAGGCAGTTGTGTAAAAGATGTGAGTTATTGGGGGCAAAAGTGTTCAAAACTCGAAATAACAAAACGACGTCCAGTTTGCAATTCTAAGGTTGAAAAGCAACGGCAGTGAAGGTGCCACGTGAGTTAGAAATTGTATATCCGCATATTCTGGGATGGTGGGGTAGGGGTTCCCGGGTGGCCTCCTCTGAGCCAATCCAATTGTTTGAAGTTTGGACATCCACACGTGTCCACTAACTCGCACTAGTCAACATTCTTTCTTCCCCTTTTTTCCTTTTCTTTTGTCAATATTAAAAGAAAATTTTTGGGTTCCGTTCCTAGTTTTTACGGGCTGGGCTCTTCCGGCTCCTCTAAGCATATCAATTGCTTAAAAGGGGGAAAATAGAGACAATTTTAAAACACAAAACATTATACAAATAGATATTAGAAAGGAACACTCCAAGCCTCAAGTAAATGAACATCTAATACTGTAATGCATATCTGATAATATAAAAACTATATCTTATTTTTGAAGTTAATATGATATGAATAAAGAATTAAATTGCTCCATCATGTATCCATTTGAAGTATGGACGACGTTAAAAAAATAACAATCATCATCTGTTATTTGTTTTATTTTTTTATTATTATATATATATAATTTGATACATATAATATAATTATTTTTATAATTATTTTTTAATCATCTTCATATAAAAAATTTTAAATTCACTGTTAATTCGAAGATGTTGATGAACTTGGCAATAAGACCTTCACTTTTGCTTGCCGCTACAAAAAATCCCTCTCACAGATTCAGATGATTTGTTAGGGTTCGTAGTACCCAAACAAAGGGTCCAAACCTTAAAGGCCTAACAAGCATCAAGGCCCATTTAATTGTTCTCTCTTTCGCTTTGAAGTTTTGGGATTGAAATTAAGATTAAACTTGTACCTATTTTATGATTAATGTCGAATTTTGATATTATATTTTAATTTTATTGAATTTTGAAATTATATTTTTTATTTTATTGATTTTTTAATAAAAAAAAAATTAATAGAAATTAAGCATTTGCAAATTCAATATGAAGTTATAATATAATGATAAATTTGAGATTAATTCTCTATGCTTTTTAATTAGAAATTATAATGAATTAAGATTATCATTTACGAGAATATCATCTAGACCGGCCAGTTAGAGAAAATTTTATTACTACTTAGTTATTATACACTTAATTAATTTCGTACTTTTCAATTAAGTAACAAGAGAATAAGGATTCGAATTTTACTATTTAAACAAGAAATCATACATTAACTAATGAGTCAAATGCTTGAATTTAATCATTTTCTTAAGTTCAATATACAGCAATTTAAATTTTTTTAATTGCAAGGTTTATCATTGCCAATAAATTAAGATAGTATAAAACTGTGCTTTAGGAAGCAAATCCAAGCTACTAATCATTTTATGAAAATATTTTCATTTAAAATAGGAGGAATATATATATATATATAATATACTATTACTGATCTTAAAAATATTTTGTTCCTATAAATATAATGAATTATACTATGCTTGTTATGATAAGTAACAATGTTTCTTTTTTGTATATTAAATGGCTATAAAAATGGAATCCATGCTTATTTTTTGTGATTCCCTATATGTTAAATCTATTGGAAATCCTTCTTACATTGGGTGTAATTATCCACAATTATTGGAATGAATTAATAAAAGTCTAGAACTGATTTAGGGTAAGGATTGGTTTTTTCTTCAAAGGAACAAAAAAGGACTTCATATGATAAGAGCCCAAGTAATCCATTGCACTGCGCAATTAGGCGTAGTAGTTTGTTTTTCTCCACGAAAATGAATGGTTGATATTTAGTCCAGGCCACATGCGATCAATATCAGCCTCAGCTCTGATTCAAGGTTGTTCAACTTCAACCATGGTTTTTTACTGGCCAAAAAAAGTCATTACAAGTTACGACGCTAATGGTGGCTTGTTTGATCCTAAGAATCTATGTGGACCTCCATTGACACGTCCAAAACACAACATTTTTGTTTTTGGTAAGAGTTCAAACAGAGCAATTAGGTTCATGTGAATCCTTCGATGTTCTATTCATACACAAAGGACTTGATTCGATCACCAAAATCATTCAATCAGTTATCTCGAGCAATAATTATTTAGAACAAATTATTTGGAAATTATTAAACATAAAATTTCAATTTCAAAAGTGAACATTAAAACGAGATGCTTCATTAATTTTGATATGAAGCAATGAGTCATTTGATAACTGCCTAACTTTATACTACCGGAATCTGTTGAGATGGGGCCATGGTTTTGAACTTAATAAAAAAACAAAAAAGTATTCGTAGAGTGTACGACAGCAGAATGTGGGCAGCAGCTTTGAGATCGTCCTTGTGGCTGGCAAAGGGCCTAGTGATGAGTAGGGTCCGTAGGGAAGGGAACTAGTTACCCTTGCAGTTTTTTTTTTTTTTTTAAAGAAAATAAGAAACGTTATTGTCTAATCGTCCAAGAAAAATATACCTCAATTACATTATAAAACAATAAGACTCCAACCCTAATTAGAGGAGTGTCATAAACTAGAAAATTATAAAAACTAATAAAGCTTTTATTGACCACGAAATCTACAACTCTATTACCTTATCGAAAAATATGACTAATATGAGCCCTTGCAGAGTCGCATGGCATATCCAACCTTTCATTGACCAAGCCCTTGCAGTTACTAATTGCAGATAATTAGCTTTAAGAAATGGCTTGACAGAATTTTCGATGCCTTTTAAATAATTTTTACATAATTTTAGTAACTTAAATTATTGAAATATTTTATATATGTTTAATATTTTTCAATGATATTCAATGTGATTTCAATAATTTAAATTATTGAAATAGTACATACAACTTATTAAAATTGAAAATATTTTTATTAAAATATTAACATAAATGATTAAAAATTAATATTTTTTCATTTTAAGTATGTTTAGTAATTTTATAAATGATTTTAATAATTTAATATTATTAAATATTCATACAAATTACTGAAATTTTAAATACATTTTTAATAATTTAAGTTCTTAAAACATTGTATAAATGTCAAAATATGAATTAATTGAAAAAATAATCAATTTTCTTTTTTTTGAAAAATTAAATGCTTCATTGATAACTCAGGGAAAAGGGGATTCTTTGAAAAATACAACCAGGATCTGATTTTGGATTGCTATGACCCCTTAACCAACACAACATATCAAATCCAAAACCGGAGAACATGTGAACCAGCTGTCTTTAAGATTAGACATGACAAACAGGCATTTGAAGCAAAACATTAAACGAGGTCTATAGTCATCACAAAATACTGTCTTCTGGCGGGATTTAGTGCCTGAGGATTAAACCTTTTAAATAGAGCTTTTGGCTTGCTTTGTGATAACACAGGACATCATGCCCTTTAAGCTTTCAAAGCATTAATTTTCATCAATGAAACACCGTTAAGAACTATCATGCTAACCCTCGATCATGTACAAGACATTAACATGCTAATTCAAACAGCCAGAGACTGTACATAGTGCAAGTTCGGTCTTATGTATTCTGGGCTGCAGATTGACAGAGCTGGAAATGAGTAGTTCAGACTTACCTCAACAAGAAAAGCAAATAAAACTCTGAATCTTTCGTGGCTAACGCTCCAATCAAAGAGAACTGCTTACCTCTTTCTTTATTCCATGGCCGCAAAAGCTATAAAAGCTCTGTAAGGAGGGATCCCTAACTGTTGAAGAAAACCGCATTCAACACCATTTTAAATACTACTATAACTTTCATGTGGGAAAAACATACACGGATTTGGTAGTTGATTTAAAGGGTTAGGTAACGGATTAAGCATGCTGGCGTTAGATTAAAAATCAGTAAGAAAGGTGAAAGGAGGTAGTGCTCCAATAAACACCAGGCAATTTAATGGACGGATGGTTAATTTGGTGTGTCTGTTGGGCAAGGATAATGTTTCCATGTTACACTCATCAAGTCCAGGCGAAGAGTGAATCTTATAGACAAAAAATGAAAATTTTTACCGTATTACATAAACCTTTGTTTTACGATGTCAACTGAACAACTTCAAACCTTTATAATTTTTATCCTAAAATGTAACTAAATACTTACTGTAACTTAATTGTGCGAAAGGGATTTTATACTTGAAAAAGACAGTAAAATGATGTGAACAGGTAGCTGCAGAAGAGCAGTGACAAGCAACAACACTTTCATCTATAATCTGTTGCCAAAATGAAGAGCATATTAATGGATTTAAACATCAATATTCAGTATTAGTATTTACATTCTGACAGAATAAGCACGGATACCAAACTCAATAGTTAATACACCTGTTTTCCCAAATCCCAAAGTAAAAAGACTAAAACCAAGATTTTGCATAACAAAAGTACTAAGCTAGTAAAACATATATAGGAAATGCATATAGAACATCTACACTAGTCGAAAGTTGATCACGGGTTCTGTACAGCAGCTGCATAGCTGTTGACAAGAGCCAAGGCATTGCTTGTCATATGTGCAACTTTAACAATTTGGCTTCTCACAGAGTTTTTAACGTTCCCATTCATGGCTTTACCAGAGAAGCCATCCATGCAGGTATGCTCATCAGTCAAAGCTGCGCTCACCCATGTTTCTATATCATTCATTTGGAGACCAAAACTTTTGCCTCCAGGCTGATCCATTTCACCAACTGACCTCTGGAGCTCGTACACCGAGTCCCTTAGTTCTTCCATGCAATCGCTCAGGGCTTCAGCCTCTCTAGGCTTCATGCCCTGGCTTTTGGATCGTTTTATCATCGTTGTGGAAGCGGAACGAGTGGCATTAAGTGTCACGGAGAGGGCCGTACTGGCTAATAACTTGGGACTGGCTTGGATTTCGCTTGCGTAGCTAGAGAGGGTCGCGAAACACAAGTCACGATAGACTGTGCTACTGCAAGAGGTTTTGATGAATTGGGTGTTGGCTTCCTTACTAAGATTTGTTCTAGCTGCTAAGCATGAGTTCAGATGAATTGTTAACTGAAAGAGGGCGGCAAGAACAGCTATTGAAGCGTACAAACTTGCCATACCTTTCTCTCCTTTTACCTCCCTTTCTCTCGGTAGAAGTAGTCAAGTAGAAGTGCTGGGAATTGGATGCGCCTTTGGGGGAAAACAGGTTATGTCAATTTATAGAAAAGGCTCGTGCCTCTGGTATGCCACATGCAGAGCTTGGAAATAAGAAAAGGAAATTAACCAATGAGGCCAAATGTCCAATAATTTAATGTCAAATCAAGGTAGAGAATAGTAACATAAGTTTTCACCAAAAGCCTAATCCTATGAAAGCAATGGTTCACTTGAACTTAGGACCTATTAATTGGATAAATAGATTATAATTGTCTACAATATGCTTCAAACTATCCCTTACGTCCTCACATAAAAAGTACTAGTATTACATCGACTTGAAAATATATAATAATATTACTAATTAAGAATTATATACAAAATTTAGTTCTAAGTAACCACTGGCTAGTGAAGCAAAGTTAACACATTGCTTGACTTAAACAAATATAGCATAGAATTGATATAAAAGGAGACTTGCTAATTAACCGTGCATCCTTAACTCCAAAATTGATATCATGTGATTATTGATTGCTTAAATTAGTTGGATTAAATTGAAAAAAGCATTGGAGGGTCCCTAATCCTTGAATTATCAGATGGATAAGCACCACTCAATTCTCATTACTAAAAAGGAAGTGAAAAGGCAATGCGGCTTGAAAGATGCTGCTTTGCTTGCTTCGTTTATGTCACTTTCCTTTTTTTTTTTTGAAAAGTATTTCACTTTCGAATATTATTCACCAATTAGAACAACAATGCTGGTAGGGTGTCACTCTCAAACGGTTGAGTTTTCAGGATCTCGTTAATTTCCTTTCCTTTTCCTTTTAATTTGGTAATACGTTAAATTAAATTGAGATTATTATTTACCTTTCATTATTTATGATGGAGTACCTTCAGGTGACATAACTTTTTGGATTATTGGAATTTTGAAAGAATTAATTTGAGGAAATTAAACAGTTAGAAATGGAAGTTCTGCAAAGCAATAATGCATTATTTTCTTTTTTTTTTTTGTGAAGAATAATTTCTTGGGCTGCGGTATATAATAAAAGGTCCAAAAATCAGTCAAATCAGAAAAGAAGAGCTGCCAAGCTCTGATTCTTAGATGACTAAAACAGCAGATGAAGTATGAACCACAAATAGTTAAGCAGTTAAGAAGAAAAATCGAAAATCAACCTCTTAAAAAGTTTTCAAGACTCAATCGTGTATGGAATATTATATAGAAGACGTACATGGCATATGGTGGCTGAGTGGGATGTTTTAAATAATGGAGTCTGTATGGCCCTTTTTCCATTAATTTAAATTTTTACCATTAGACTAGAACATCCTGGGATTCAAACCTAGAATGAGTTTAATTACAGCTCATATGATTTATTGTACATTAATTGCCCCAAATTTAATTGGATTAGCTATCAATTGGACGCGTGGCGCTTTAACAAGTGGACTTAACACTAAGAAATTTACAAAAGAAACCCATCAGTTGATGACTTGACGTTGACAAATTTCCCAAGTTTGATGTTGGTTTTTCAAATAATCCGGCCAGACCATTTAAGGATTGATGATCCTCTTTTTATTTTTGTTCTTTTTGGAAAAACAAATGTGCTGGACGGGTTTAGGTCAAGTTCGAATAACCCAAAGGAGTTCAATCATTGAAAATTAAAGTTTGAAGTAGTAAGGACTTAACAACTGGTAATTAATCCTTTATAAGCCAAATAAATCCTCTGTTTAGCTGATATTGAAAGAATGTGGCCTAGATTAAACACCAAAGTTTCATAATACCTAGAGGGGTTGATCTTCTAAGACTTGCACGACTCTTGATCTCTTCTCTCCCTCACGTGTTGCATGTTTCATGTTTGTCAATTTATCAGAAAAAAGACACAGCTGATTACCCTTCGCTCCCTAGCTGACAAAGAGGCACAGTTTCCACGTGAAGCAGGTCGTTTTGGACCTTCTTGTTGTGATAAGTAGGACCAATGGAAACAAGTTTGCGCATGAATCTCCAGTTCGATTACTGGAAGAATTTGTTACAATCAACTTCGGTAAGAGACTTGCACATGATTTTTTTCCCAGTTGTCTTTATCAGCTGGGGGCACGTGTTTGCATGAAAAGGGAAAAATGATAAAATTTCCCAGACAGACTAGATGGTATGAAACTCATCATGACAAAGCATTACAACAATGAACTCCGGCCCTGTATTTGGCGTGTATATTCATTGTTATCTAAGCTTATCAATATCCACAGAAAATTTTTGTGTTCACCATCTAACCAATGCAGAAGCAGAACAACTGGCAATAGTTGCGACAAAGAGTACTACAAGTCCTGAATATACTATAACAATGAAACAAGCACAAAATTGGCAGCTTCTTTAAGCAAAAACAAAGCAAATAAAACCTTAATTAGCATTAAGCATTTAAGCATTAATAGCCAGAGTGTGACAGCTATTACAAGTACTCAAAACAAAGTATCTGACAGCAAAATACGAGAGAACCGTAGACTAATTCGGTGTCAAACCGGCTGTCAATGTGAGTCACCATGTTTTAAGCTAGAAACATTGGAAGAAGGTAAACAGGTAAGGGCAAAATCTAAGCAGTGTCATTTGCCTTTGTCCATATATTGTTTGCATAACATAGAATATATTTATTGATGGAAGACTGTAGTTACACCGTTTGCATCTTGACAGCTAAATAACCTTAAATAAATGTACAAACTTGCCATAGCCGCTAAATTGAACTCCATTATTCTCTGCTACATATAGCAGCCATGCTAATCGAACTCAAACACCAAATCACTTGAGGAACTATCAATCCAAAAGCTAAACAATTCGGAAAAGAAATCTGCAAATATGATTACTGACCAGACATACAATAGCATAGGAAATGAATGGTATAAGTTTTTCGAGTGACAGGTTAATTTTTGGTGCCAGCATAGCGGTTGACAAAGGCCAGGGCAATGCTTGTCATGTGTGCAACTTTCTCAATTTGGCTTCTTACAGTGGCTTTGACATCTCCATCTGTGGCATTCTCAGAGAAGCCATCCGTGCAGGTATCTTCGTCAGTCAAAGCTGCACTCACCCATGTTTCTATATCACTCATTCGGAAAGCAAAGCTTTTGCCTTCAATTTCATCCATTTCACCAATAGACCTTTTGAGTTCATCAACTGAATCACTTATTTCTTCCACACAATCCTGAAGAGCTGCAGCCTCTCGGGGCTCCAAGGCCTGGCTTTTGCTGAGTTCTGTAAGGAATTTCGAAGCAGAAAGCGTGGTGTTAAGTGTCAAGGAGAGGGACTTGCTGGCTAATATTTTGGGGCTGGCTTGGATTTCGCTTGCATAGCTAGAAAAGGTGGTGAAACACAAGTCAGGGTAGCTTGTGGCACCGCACGAAGTTTTTATGAACTCTGTATCTGTTTCAGAGCTCAGAATTTTTCTAGCTGCTATGCAAAAGTTTAGGTGAGTTGTAAACAGGATGAGGATGAGAATGGCTGCTATTGAAAAGCATGAACTTGCCATTTTTCTTCTCTCTTTCTGCAGAAAAGCTTGAGAGATTGATAATTCTTGGTAAAGATAGGGATCTTAATTTATAGAAAAAGCTCATGGCTGTGGTTCCCACAAAAAGAGCCCGAGAAAGGAAGCTAGCAATGAAGCCAATACAGAATTTCAATTTAAGATGGGGCTAGAACAAAAAAAATGTAGATATTGTATGTGGTGAGAAGTTTTTCCATTTAAAATCCATGACAATATATATATGTATATTTCTACTTTTTTTTAGCGACCAATTCATATTTCAAAGTCCCTTAATACATTAGTGCTAATTTATTTAAAAATGAGTAGAGATTTTCCTTATTATAGAAGTATGAGCTTGTTCGGTTTAATTTTTTTTAGTTTAAAATCTATTATGAAGCTTTTATTAAAAATAATAACTTTTAAAATTAAATTAAAATTATTTGATAAGTTGTTTGGTAAAATAAATTTACCATAATGAATATCCATGTCATCTTCAATCACTTAATAAATAAAAACGGAACAAGTTTACTTCAAGTTTATATCTCATTTCAAATGTTAAAAATAAAAAAAATTCTTAAAAAAACGAAACAACTCTCAAGTTGTATAATAATAATAGTATTAGATTTTTTAGTAAAAAAAAACCTTTAAATAGTATTTGAATGTAATTTTAAATTTTGAGTTTTCTTTTCTTTTAATTTTTATAAGAACTAAAAAATTTTAGATTTTACTATTCTGTTGCTAAGTTTTTTATTTTTTTTTCTAATAGTCTTTATAGAGTGAGATAGAAAAGGAGTTTATGATTTTGCATTGGAAAAGGATGATTTGTAGAGAGAGAGAGGAGAGGGAGACTAATTGAAAGAAAGGGATATTTTTGAAAAAACTGGTATGTTTTTAAAAAAAGAGAAGAGAAAGCTTCTTTTTGGAGCTTTTCTTTAAACTTTTTTTTAAAATTTTATTCTTCAAAAAAATGTTGTTTTTTTCAAGAGTTTTCTCTAAAATCTTGTTTAACTTGGTTTTTGCTTTTAAGAGATAAATAAGTTGAAAAAAAATCAGGTCAAATAGACACTTAATTAATATATGTTATTTTTCATCCACAAATATATAAAGGGCTTGAATTTCGCTCAGTGACCTTAATAAAAAATATTAAGCATCCTATGATAAATTAAATTATATGAAGAGAACAGCATTTTAACCACTAATCATGTTGTCAGTACTTATCAATTCAATTATGCTTGATAAAAAATTGTATGTTGAGAAAGAAAGATATTTTATCCTCATGGACCCTCACCTGATGAAGATTGAGATATTTTGTAACGGATTCTCGAGCATATTTTCAAGGAGATAGTAAACGTGCAAAACTTTGTTTCCGCAACATGATAGAAAGCATACAATTATTGTAATAATATATTTAAAAGAACAATGATAGCACACTCGTATAATTCAATGAAGGTTAAAATTTTATTTTATATGAATAAGAGGATCAAAAGTTCTTTCTTAGAGGAATATCATATGAAGGTAAGGCCCCTTTTTGTTTGTGAAGAATGAGATTTCTTTTTTCGAGAAAGTTATTATTGTCTGAATACGGTAATTAGATTGATCAATTGTTCATATATAGACATATAGACTGATCAAATAACCGTTTTATAGATTAATTACCATATATAATGTTTTTCCCTTCTAAGAAAAAGAAAAGACTTAGGTAATTACATAGCCAAAAAAAAAAAAAAAGCTAATTCGTAAAGAGGAAAGTCAAATAGTGACTGGCTAGCTAGGTTCCATTCCTTATTTACTGCATCTTAAACAATAAGAGATCCCTTACATGGTGCACAGGCACATGGTAGATAAGAAATTCCTTAGCAGAGGCACATGAAATCACGGAATATTAAGCACATGACAAAATCAAAGTCCCTCAATTCTTACTTATCTTGTCGATCTGTTAAGGAGAACGTCAATGGATCCAAAACAGGACAAGAAATTAATAAAAGAAAGGGATCTTCTGTGTGCTGACCGATAAAACTCTCTCCCTCTTTTACTTTTTTTTTTTTTTCTTTCTTTCTTCTGGTAGAAGGCTTGAATTAAAGTCGGGGCATGTGAATATTCTATGGAAAATGCTCTCCGGCCACAATCTTAAATTAATGTTAATTTGAGGTAAGCTCGTTGACCTCACAAAGAAGGAATCTCTCAGATCTCTCTCTCATGGACCTGTTACAACTAACGAGCAAATTATGAAACTGGGCTCACCTTTCTGATTTTTTCAGTTATTCAGTTATTCTCGACTTGAGATTTTCACATATGGGCGACCAAGGTAAGTTCGCCGTCCTCCTGGCTACACCTAGATATCTTTATCAATTTAATCCCCAAACTTTATTAAGCTACTATGAGCCTATTCGTCTTGTTAACTTGCGTGTGGGAAACCATTCAAATTTAGCGTCACGCTTCTTCCACTAGCAATTCAAGCTCTCCATTCTCCATTCATGTCTATGAAGTATGATTATGAAGTCTCTATCTAACCAAAATTTTACCTTTTCTCTTTTAAATTTTCTGATCAACTTAATTTTTAGAGAATTTTGATCATAAAAAACTTTCTGGCTACTTTACCGACCTTTTCTTTTTCTTATAGATTAGATTATGATAATTTGTGAGTAAACAGAGTTATTCTTAACTAATGCTGGAAACTTCTAATGAATTTTTTATTAAAAAAATGAGTACAGCTGATGGTATTTGTACCCAATTTCTAACTCTCTAAAAACATTAATAAAAAGTCTTCAGTTTAGTTAATTCTCAACTAATTAATATTTACAACTAAGTAAAAGTAANATATATATATATATATATATATATATATATATATATATATATGTATATTTGAAATCCTCAAGTCATATAGGAGGAATGTGAGTTCTTCCTTTACTATATTTTGCTTCTGCAAAGCATTCCTTTAACAGCACTGTGCCTTGATTTCAATCAACCAAACGTCTTTTAATCTGTATTCATCTTCTCTGGCTGATATAGATATTAATTTTCATTTAAAATTAGATTGACTTTTGCATGATTAATGATTAGAATTGAATAATTATAAATTTGTAATAAAATGATGAAATGTATAATTGATATGAACGCAAACCGCTAAGTCCAAAAAGCAAGTTGACAAAGGAAAAAACTAGAATGCAAATCCCTAATTAAGGTGACGGGTTTTGTTACGACTAATTGTACGTGGCAGCACAGAGATTGACAAAAGCCAAAGCAGTGCTTGTCATATGCATACAACTTTCACAATTTGATTCGTCACAGTAGTTTTGACATTCCCATCACGGCTTTCCCAGAGAAGCCATCCATGCAAGCATCCTCATCAGTCAAAAGCTTCGTTCACACAGGTTTCTATATCTAGGGGTGTCTCAAATCGAATCAAAATAAATTTAGTTTTTTCGATTTGATTAGTTCAGTTAATTTAGTTTTTCGAATAATGTGATTAGAATAATTCGATTATTAGAGTTAATTTGACTCAGTTTCGATTAAAAATTTTCTTAACCGAACTAATTGAATTTGAATAACAATATAATGAAAGTTTCGTATGAGAAATAAATTATAAACTATTTGTTGTTATTTTTATTTACATTTTTTAATTATTTATTGTTTGTATGAGTATTCATCTTATTTATTCTAATTGTTTATCATCATTTTTAATATTTTTGTAGTATTAATTTATAAAAAAATGCAACGTAAATAAATATACCCAAATAAAAAAAAATTTCAAATTCGATTTTTGAAAACTAAACCGAACTAATTGAATTAATTCAGTTTCGGTTAATTCGATTATTTTTGAAATTCAATTCAATTCGATTTTGATTATTTTTAAATATAAATTTATTAATTTAATTATTAATTATCTAAAATTGAACTAATCAAAATACCCGTTTGCTCTATCTTATTTGTATCACTCATTCAAAGGCCAAAACTATTGCCTCCAGTATCCGGACCCATTTTACCAATAGCCCTTTTCAGCTTAACAAGTGATCCCTTTACTTCTTCCACGCAATCACGCATGGCTGCAGTCTATTTGGGCTTTAGCCGCTGGCTTTTGGAGAGTTCTATACGATCGTTGTTGAAGTAGAACGTGTGGTGTCAGGCGTGACCGAGAGCGCGGAGCTGGCTTGGACTTTGGATGCATAGCGCTGGAGAAAGTGGTGCAACACAGGTCAGGGTAGGTCGTGGCACCGCATGAGGTTCTGATGAACTCGGTGTTTGTTTCAGTACTAAGGATTTTCCTAGCTGCTTTGCATGAGTTTAGGAGAGTTGAAACATGAAACTGAATGAGGATGAGAAAAACAGCTGCTATTGAAAAGTGTAAGCTTGCCATCTCTCTCTCCTTCTCTGTAGAATGAGTTTTAATCGATGACTTTATGTAGGAGAAAGATCTCATCAATTCATACCCAAAAAAAAAAAAAGATATCAATCTATAAACACCAAAGACGACCATGGTTCCAAAAGAAAGAGCCAAGTTTAAACCCTTGATGAGGTATTTTCATCATTAAACATTTAAACTAAGGTTTATCTATATTAATTTGGTCATTCGAAACAATAATGGGGACTGTAGTTAATTTGAAGTTCTGTCAGCATATATATATATCTTAATTAAGCACGATATGTTTCAGCTCTTAAAAAATGGATAGGTCTTTCTTTCGAAACTAATTTAAGAAAGTAATATAGTTTTGTCTATTTTTTAACTAGTGTTTCATCCAAAAATACCTAAAAAATAGCTGGAAACGTGCTAGTAGGCCCTATAGAACCATATTAAGCAACATATGATAGTTAATTAAAGGATTACAATTAACAGCATCCACTGAACCACCAATAGTGCCAGAATTTGGCAATTAAAATATGCCCAAAGTAATTTCTTTGTCAAAGATGAAAGCAAGACATATTCTATCCTCATGGACCCCCATCTAGACATTTACATATTTGTCAATTCATTCTTAAGAGAAAACGTGCAAAACTTTGGTTGGTAATTGTCATTATAATTAATATAAACAATAATTATTAAGAGAAAAGTTAGCAATCAAAGAGAATAATGACAGATCAGACGCTTAATTCATAGTAATTGCGATCGTTGTTGGAATATTATAAGTGAAGATAATGTTCTTCAAAGAGGCTACAACTAGAAGAAGACAAGAATGATGGAGAAATGTCTTTACTTTTTTTATTCCAATTTCTTTTTCAAAACAATGTATATCATACTTAATTATTCATTTTCTCAACACATTGTCATTTCTATTTAATATTTTAAATATGAGTTTTTTTTTTTTTAAGTTGACACTGCAATCTCAATGTAATGCTAGACCGGACCTCATCAATGAAAATTAGGTGTAAATGAGAACAGAGATATAAAAGATAGAAAAAGTGTTTCAATATCGTGCAAAACTAAGACCAGAGTGATTGCAAAGGGGTGATTACAATTAGGGACATTTCTTTGGTCTATGTCTTGTTTGCCAAATATATAGTATAAAAGATTAAACAAGAATAGGTTGAGCTATCGTTATCTATTTGAGTGGTGGAATTTTTCTGTAATTGTATTCTTATCTTTCTCTATAATTTGATTTGATGTGCTATTGCAAGTCTTTTATCTTTAAGATTTAAGACTTGTTATAGTTTGCAGACTATGTTGAGTTAATAAACTCATTTTTCAAAAAAAAATTAAACATTAATGAAAGATGAAGAGTTTTACAATTGACTTAATTGAACCAATAATCAAAGTTCATACTTATGATTACTTGAACATTTTTTTATGAAAATCTTATTTTTAATAATTAAATTGTAAAATATTAGTATATATGTATGGAAAAAAAATAACTCTTGACTATTTGAATAGTACAGGACTTTTTTTCATTTTAGCCAATGAAATTGTAATACATATAGCACACATATGCTAAAGCTTTAAACAGTCACATTTTTTGTGAATAAATCATAAATCTTAGTAAACTTCGCAAACAGTACAAAAATATAAAGCATCTCAATGTAACAACACTGATCACTCGATCTGAAATATCGCCAAAAAGCAACAAAATCGAAGAAATTAAGCTGCTAACAGATAAAGTGACCTGGCTTTGGTATTTCTCGTACATTTTGGTTTTACCCGGCAAGTGTCAAGCCCTGAACAATATTGTTATTATTATTATTAAAACTTCCCATTTGTGTTTGATGAACTCAATTATTCACTCCCAAAAGTCATGCAAATTTAGTGCAAAAATCAATTTACTTGTGGAAAGATTATCAATCAGTCCATAAGCAAAACGATTCCGAACAAGAATTTGCAAAATTTTAGCCACCTATAGCCAGCAAAAAACATATGAATAGGAAATGAAATAGAAACTCTATATAAAGGCAAAACCTCACTCAAAATGCATAACAGGTAAGCTATATATGATTAATGAGTGGCAGCAGCATAGCGGTTGACAAAAGCCAAAGCAATGCTCGTCAAATGTGCAACCTTTACTACTTGACTCCTCACTGTCTTGAAATCTCGTTTCATGGCTTTCCTGGGGAAGCCACCCATGCAGGTATCATCATTAGTCAAAGCTGCACTCACCCATGTTTGTAAATCACTCATTCGACTACGAAAATCGTCGCCTCGTTGAGGCGGACTCATTGCACTAATAGAGTCTTTCAGCTCATCGACAGAGTCCCCTAATTGTTCCACGCAATCACGCAGGGCTGCAGCCTCACTGCGCTCTAGGCCGCGGTGTTTGGATAGATTTATAAATGCTTTCGTAGTAGAACGAGTGGTGTTAAATGCCATAGAGAGGGCAGTGGAGGCTAACAACCTGGGGCTACCTCGGATTCTGGTTGTATATCTAGAGAAGGTGGTGAAACACAAGTTTGGATAAAGAGTGGCACGGCAAGAGGTCCTGATAAATCGGGTGTTTCTTCCACTAGGATGAATTGGTGCAGCTGCTAAGCATAAGTTCAGATTAATAGTGAGCTGAATGAGGATGACAAGAGCAGCTACTGAAAAGTATGAACCAGCTGCCATCTTTCTCTCGGTGGAAGCTTGTTGATGGACGGATCTCAATTTATAGAAAAATATGGGCCATGTGCCTGTGAAATGATTCCGCAAAAAGTGCTAGAAGTACTTTTAGGAGTAACTAATAAAATATTACTATTATTTTCTTCTTTCGATCATATACAATGTTGTTGCCTACGAATTAATTTGTTTGTTTGTTTAAACGAAGACCTTAATTTTAGAAATTAGTTCATATCTATAAGTTTTTCATCAACAATTCAGAAAGAGAAAAGCTGGACCTGTGCTCATTGACCCCTATATAATTTATTGGACATACATTTTAAAATCAATCAATGACAGTTAGATCATGGAAACAACACCTATTCCGCTAACCAAACTGCAGGAGTTTGGAATAGAAAAGGTGATTTCCCTGTCTTAGAGTATTCTGTTCTGAAGCATATTGGCAAAGAGAGAATGAACGTGCTTTCACAACATTATCCCTATTGCCAACAACAACAACATAGTCAATGGCCTGCATATTCCGCTATAATTAAGATCTCTCACACCAAACAAGCTGATCAATCTAACCTCTGCGCAAGTTTCAATCCCCAAACAATACCAATATCAACAAAAATCAAACCCAAGGCAAAAAATTATACTAGTACATTTAAGAAAAACAATTTAGAGAACAACGAAAGATCATAATGGTCATGCACTGTGAACCAATGGTCGAGGAAATTACTGAAGCCAATGTTTATCAATGTGAGGATGGGAAGAATATATAGAAATCCTTATATTCTATGTCTTCTGATTTCTTTTTAGTTCAAAATTGAGATTGATGAATACATGTAGTGAACTAGTGATAGATATATCCAAAATTTCACAGATATCACAATCCCTTCCTCCTTGACATCAAATGAAAAACCACCTAAATGCGCCATATGTTTTCTTTTTAATCCATCAATTTGTTTTTTTTTTTCGTTCACTCTGTTTTTTTATAATTTCTTGATTATTATTAGGTATAGTGTTAAAAAAATTATCTAAACTTTTCAATAAAATTCAAATAAGGCTTTATTCTTCTATTACATTCAATTAAACTCTTATATTTTTATTTTGGATCAAATATACTTTTATGACTAGTTGTTGACTTTAATAAAAATACTACTTGTCATTTTACAGTGACATGGAAGGTGAAAAATGCAAACATAATCATGTAATCATGTCACGTGTCACATGACAAAAATTATTAATTTTAATTATCTAAGTAACTAAATTATTGTTATTCTATTCTATTTTTAATTTTTATTTTATAATTGTTTAAAATTAATCTATTTTTTATTTATTGCTTAAATAGTTTTTTTTTTAAAAATCATTTTAAGGGATTTTGAATTTTAGTTTATTTAATTGTTTAATTTGCTAAATTATTTTTTATGTAATCATATAATTATTTAGAATTAACGTGTATTTATTTAATTTACCTGCCAAATCAGACGAAATCACATTTCGTAAATCATATTTGATTTCACTCTTCATTTTAATTTCATAATCTATCTTTACTTTTATTTATCGCTTAATTTACCTAACAAGCTATGTGAATCAATAAAAAGGCTTTGGGCCGAATCTATTGGGCTTACCCACCAACAGCTCGCTCCCATTTCCTTCTCTAAGCCTGATCGTCATTTTCTCTCCCATTCGCCGCCGATCCTTCCTTTGAAAAACCTAAATTTGTGGTTGGAACTTGGATGATGTTGTGAACTCTTGGATTTTTTGTAGGTGAGTTTTTTAAATGTTTCGTATGCTCGCTCATGTGGCTTTGTTGTGGGCATCCCTGAAGTAATCCACTTTTAAGAATGGCAAACTCCTAACAGTTTGATAAATACTTGGGCTTTTGTAGTGTCATTGATGAATACACTAGCAGTTTTTAATTTAGTTTCTGCATTGCTGCATTGAGATTCTGTACAATGAATCATAAACCATATTTCGGAGATTGTCTGCAACTAAGAGTAACTCTTTCTTCTGCAATGCTGTACTAACAGATGAATTTAACACAGAAAACTGTGATAAAATCAATCTTAGCTCGTGTTAGAGCAACATTAATCCTATACCAGTCTATGACTCTTTCTTTGGACGGTAATCTTGGCAAAATTTAGAGGCACAGATCGCAGCTTTATGGGAGGCTTTCCGTGTTCCGAAAGAGTTACATTGATAGGATCACAATAAATTTGCTGTTAATTTACGCAGGCGTGGACAGTGTACTATAAACTCACTTCCTACAACACTTGGTGATCATTTGTGAGCTATAGATCAATAAAGTTGATTCTTGTTTTCATTTAATTTGGCACAAACACCACATTTTAGCCTTAAGAACTGATTTATAGATTGTGAAACATTTCCAAACAATAGTATGCCATGAGTTGGATTACTATAAAGTTGATAAGGAAGCAATATTTCACCACCTGGTATTAGGCGGGTGAAATATTGCTTTAGCAATTATTTATTAATATTATCATAGGTAGTCTTTCAAAGAAGAAATGATCATCATAGGTACAACCCTATTTATATGTTCCATTTTTCTTCCTTAGGCAGAGACACCGGGTGTTTCTTGATTCTTGCCATGCAGTTATCTGCGGGCCTTGAATGTGGCAAATACCTAATTTTACTCTCAGGGTTAAGCCGCTCCAGCCTGCAACACACCAGAACAAAGGAAAATATTACCAGTTCATTCTTAGAGAAGCATGCTCTAATCGAAGTTGTGCTTAAAGGCATTTCCAATCACCAAACTGTGTGACTTCAGCGTTTTTCTTAGATATTCGTTGGTGGTTGTGATGATATAAGGTTTCTTTTAATTATAAAAAAAATGTGAAAACCGATAATCACATTATAAGTAAGATAAAGAACCAACATTGCAAAATAACTTACTGATAGTTAAGGAGAAAATGATGAAGAAAAATAGCAATTTCAAGCTTGGCAAGATCATTTCCAGGGCACAATCTGCTTCCTGCTCCAAAGGGAAGGAAAGTCCCTGCTTTGGCAGCATAATCCTGCACAGGTTTTTAAATTTGTACAATTAAAAAGTAATATGTTATGCTTATAGCTGATGCACGTACATACAGAGAGAAAAGCATTAATATAAAGAAGTATGAAAGCGCTCTAAAACTTACATCCCAGCGAGAAGGATTAAATTCTTTTGGATTTGTATAAATCTCAGGATCCAAGTGAACGCTTCTGAACCAGGTTAGAACTTTCCATCCCTTGGGAATGGTGTAACCTGCAACAAGATCAGTAATGTATGGTCTTGCAGCATATCGTAAACTGACCTAAATTAAGAAATTCTATAATATTGTTGAGAAAAGAAAAAGGAATTCTAGAATATCAAATTACCGCTTATATTGACATCTGTTATTGCCTCGCGGAAGACCATCAGTGAGAATGTTACCAAGCGAAGCGTCTCATCAATCACCTTCAGAAATCAAATTAACGAGTGAAAGGAAAGGTCCTAAATTATACTCAATATCGTACAATCTCCGCCCAAGCCATAAAATTCACTAGATATAACAAAGAGGTACCTTAGAAAGATAATCCATTTCTCGAATATCCTTAAGCGATAAACCCTTCTGTGTTGGTGGCCTTTTTTTAATGATCCTCTCCTGCTCCGCCTGTAACATTGTCAAGTCTAATGAAAAAACAGCAAACGAAAGTTCTAATAATGCTCAAGAAAGTAAATTAACTAATAACAAGTTTACAACATCTAAATTATGTTACCTTTGCTTTCTCTAGAAATTCCGGGTGTCGTTGCAGGAAAATAGTGGCCCACATTATAGTATGACCAGAAGATTCATGGCCTGCATTCAGGTACATTAACATAATATCAATGATTTCCTCGTCATCCAATGTTTCACCTTTCTCGTCTTTGACATCTATCAAGGCATCCAACATGTCTTTCTTCTTGGTTGAGTTATTTATCTTCTTCTGCTTTCTCCGCTTATTCACTATGGATTGAAACACTGCCACTAGGTTTTTCCGAGCCTGAAGGAAAGAAAATCCAGTTCTATCCCTCATTAACGTACCATAATCATTTTCGCATGCAAGAACAGAAGTAAGAAAATCTCACCTTGAGGGCTTTGTAGTAAGCAAAACCCGGGATATTGATGGCCATGGCTCTAACTCCATAGTTGAGTGTTGTGTACTCCCTTTCCAAGGCTTCCATTTCCTCTTCGCTTTCTGAGCTGAGGAAAATATACATTATTATCCTAAAAGTGAGCTTTCGGAGTTCCGTTAAGAATTCAATTTCTCCCATGTTGGACCATTTGTCCAAGGCAGATATCACATTCTCTTCAATGTATTGGATGTACAACGACAGTGCTTCATGGCCATTGACAGGAGCTGCAGTTAAACGGCGGAGACGCTTGTGTTCTTCATAAGAAATGCCAATAAATGATTTCTTTCCAATGAGCTCCACTGTGGCAGTAGGCCATCCAGGCTTAAATGCATCATCATCATTCAACACTCTCTTACATGTTTCGGGCATTGTAACAATTACACTCGGGTTCCCAAACATGAAGGCCTTGTAGATGCCAATGTGTCCGAACCTGCGTTGTTTGTTCCATTACACAGCAAAAGTTATTAGCACATTGGGAAATGAGCTCGTGCATCAATGAAGTTCTCATAAAAATGCAGAGAAAAGCTAAAGTTTTTGAGAGTTAGAGTATATATTTATAAAAAATAAAATAAAAATTTATTTATTTATGCTTGATTATTCAGAAAAAATAAATATTTTATGAATTAATTCATTACTTTATAGCATTATCAAAAACATGTAAGTCCCTAAAGTTATTCAAGTTTGCACAGATACTGTTAAGCCCAGGGTGTTTTCCTTTATGACCGCGATAGCTATACATGTTGGTTTGTAAATTGTAAGTGTTAAGGGGAGAGAGAAATACTCAAATTTACCAGCTCTCTGATCGAAAAGGAAGTTGTTTGTTTGCAAGCAAAAAAGGAAAACAGACGCTCTGTGTTTGTGTTTGCAAACGTACAACATATCAACGCCAAGTTATTGCAGAAAAACACAAGTCTAGGATAGTGAAGCAGACTCTGTTGATACGCGGGTTTAGCAAATAGCAATAGTAGGCGACAAGAGAGCCAGCTGCCCCATTCCTCAGACTTGAAGTCGTGGGTCCAGAAACAAAGTTCGAGCTCAACTCACTTGGTGCCAGAAACATGTATTTGTGTTGAAAACTGAAAAATGAAAACTGAAAGTTGGCATAGGATTCGCTAAGATGAACGGTGAAGGCTTGGAGTATTCCATCACAGACTATCCAGCTGGGCCTGGGTCATATCCTGGATGCTCCTCATGACACTAGCTAATATGCATCTATGATAAATTGATCATGTTGTACAAAGTACTAGTACTCCATTAAAATTGCCAAAGGCCGCCAACGTTAATCCACTAATAAACGCAACGTATTACTGTAATTAAAGAAAACACTTATGTGGCAGCAAAAATGACAGAGGCCAGCCTCTCTCTCCCTATGGACTCAATCAAAGTATGAAACTTATTGCCCTGAGATGACACGCAGATACAAACAGTTGGCCGCTCCATTTTGAACCACTTCCCTACTTTAAACGATCCTCCATCCCAACAAATTCTATTTGGATTTTCCTTTCCCTGTCTAATCGACAATTTTAGCTGGTGGGGATAGCTATTGCCAGAGAGACTAGAGTATAGAGATTGAAATTCCTGTATGTATATCAATACAGACATACACTGTTTTGGGGGCACATCAACTTGTATATAAATACCCATAGAAACTTGAAGAGGGAGAGCGGTGAGGGAAAGTACCTGGAAACGAAGGAACGGATGAAAGAATCAGGATCGTCGGACTTGAAGGCTCGCAGAAAAGACCACATGTTGCCAATAAAAGGCCAACCCAAATCCCCTGGCGGCAGAGAGTACTGCTTATCACCCAACTGGGATTCATACAGCCACCAATTCACTCTCTCCAGAACCCATTTTACAGACGCCAAGCCAGCGAATATTGCTAAGAGGACCATCCACATCGACCCTATCTCCATTACAGGTGTGCTGCACAGCTTTAACACCGATATTTGTGTATCAAACTTGATACTTCTCTCAAGGATGTGAGTCTTTCTCTATCGTACGTTCTCAATGGCTATTAGAGCCACTATATATAATAGACTATCTCTGAAAGTGATAAAGATAAAATTGAAGGCAGCATTTAGAGCATTTAAGGACAGTGACAGAGAGAAAGGAAAGCAAGATCAGAAACCATACTAACGGAAGGCAAATGGGGAAAGCAAGCTGGAGCTCCATTAACTTTCTATATTAAAGGACCTAGGAAATAGAAAAAGACAGGAGGGGCTTCCCTGCGTTATTTGCTCTTTTGTCGTTTCTATGTTGGATTTGATTCTCTTTAAGAGGCTTCTCTCTACTTACCAAACCATATTCAAAATGAATTGATTAATATATATTTGCTTTTATTCAAAATTAACGTACAAACATGCTACTATCATAGAATGAATTAATTAACATTTCTAATTATGCGTTTGAAATAAACACTATACGATACAATCATTCCTTCCCCTATATATTTGAGCTAAAATACTTTCATTAGCATTACATAAAATTTTAGGAAAGGAAACCTTATTTCTTCATCATTTCTGCCTTCTTTAAAATGAAATTTACTTAATATGGAAGATGCCGTGAATTAATCTCTACCAATACATGATATCTATAGGTTGAAGTAATCTATCACAAATTAATTTAATCTTTTCCTAAATTCTTTTTTTCATTTTTGAAAGTCAAAGTGTCAGGACTGGCCCTTGGGTAGGGCCACCAAGCAAAAGCTTTTGACCCTAAATTTAAAAAAGCCTCATATTTTTATAATATAATATAATTAGTTATATAAAATTGAGATAATTAATAAAATATTTACCTATTCTCTAATACCTCTCACTTTCACATTCTTATTAATTCTCAACTAATTATTTTATTTTTTACTAAAAATATATAAAAATAAAAGATAATTAAGAAAATGACATATTCTCTCATTTCTCAAATTATGTGTCTAATAAATCTCTATTTTTTATCACTTCTCAATTCTTATAATGCTATTAATTTGTAACAATTTCACATATTTTCAATCAATTAATAGTAATATTTATTTAATGATTTTCAACCGCTATTTTTTTCTCATCTATTTCTCCTATTCCAATCAACTAATGTAATATGTATTTAGAATTTTTAACAGCTATTTTTTTTCTATATATAAAACTAATTATTTTTATCAATTTGTAATATCCACTTTTAAATTTTTCTTTACTCATTTACTCTTTCTTCCTTTAACTTTAGTTTTCTTTCAAAAAATACATAGAAAATTTGTTATACTATAATCTGCATAAAGCAGTTAGCCTCATTTGCGGCTTGCATTAAATATTCAATAATTAAGTACTATTATTTTAATCTTTGCATACTTTTTTTTTAATTTAAAGTTTATGTTATATTGTTATATTGTTTTTATTTTATGTGATAGTTGATTTATTTGAATTAGAAATTGTGATTATTGATTTTATATTAGCCATTTAAAAAATATAAGATAATTATAATAACTAAATATTTTTTGTATTTTATAATAAATATTTGAATATGTCAAATTAAAAATATGAATCTGATTATTCAAAGCTTAAAAAAGAAAAAATGAAAGTTTAATACAATCTCAAAAGGAGCACTTGATAAATTTTTTACAAGTAATAAAAATAATGAATAAGAAATTATTAAAGAAATATTAGAAGAATTTGATTATAAAATTTTAATTAGAAAATTTTCATCTCAAAAAATTAAAAGAATAAAATTTTAATAAAAAATATCTCATTTAAATATTTTGTTTTAAGTTTTTGAGATTATTGAGCCATTCCTAAAAGTGTTCATTTCAAATATTTTATGTGATAGTGGGCTAGGCAGTTGGTCCTTACTGGGCTTCCACGGGATGGGCCCACTCCTATCTTCTCGGCCTTTTCAGCTCAGCCGCCCCATTTTTTTTTTTGTCACTCTGAGCCGGCCATTTCACCTATATGGGCTGCTCTCTTCCTTTCTCTTCCCCTTTTTTAATGGGCCTTTCTCTTTCATTTTTTGCATCGTTGTTAAAACGACGTATTTTTGGCTCCTTTTTTGTTCCCTCTTTGGCGGTAGCACCTTTCTCTCTCTAGAAAATCCTTGAAAACCTTTCTTGGGCCGCTCCTGCCATCGCCGGCGGCCTCTAAACTCCCTTCTCTTCCTCTTTTCTTTCCCCGTTTTACCCATTGAAAACCCTCAAACACTCCCTAGAAATCCAACCCGAACCCAAATCTTCCCTTCTCTTCCTCTCTACCTACACTAGCACTAAAGCCTCTTTTTTTTTCTGCATTTTCTTCTTCTCTGTTTTTGTCTTTTTTTCTTTGTTGTTTCTAGTGATTTTGTGTGTTTTTTAGCTGCTGCTCTATAGGATTTTTTTTTTGTAGGGTTTTTCCCCTTTGATTTTTGTCGTTTGTCCGTTTCTTTTTTTCTTTTGTCTCCGTTTTTCCTATTTTCAGATTTCTTCTGATTTTTGTTTTTGTTCATTCTTTTTTTCTCTGTTAATCCGTTTTGGAAACTCTAGTTCCGTTTTGGAAACCCTTGAACCGGTTCTAGAAACCTTAAAACCGGTTCTTTGGAAACACTAATTTTCGAAAACCCTAAAACCGGGCTTTTTCGAAACCCTAACAGTGGTTCGAACGAAAGGCTTAGGAAGCCCATTTAGAGCCTGCGTAAATTGGATATTATGAGCCCAAAAGAGGACTGAAATTTCAAGATATATCTGTTTTCTTAGATAAAAAATCGAAATTAAAGAAGGAGAGGTGATAAGTAATATATCCAATTATCGATTGATTATCCAAAAAAAGAAAAAAAAAAAAAGTTCCAATCCTCTTTCAATATGAAAGCGCCGGCATCAGCCTCTTGGAAAGCCCCTCTCAAGTTCAGGATGTACGCTCCTCCTCCTCCCCCTCCTTATCCCCATTCCTTCTTTCCCTTTAGGTTTACTTCTAATACTTTTACGGCCTCGAGTGTTCATTCTTATTAGCATAAAAAGGTTTATCGCTAATTTTTTTTGACTCAAAGGCCTACAGCTGAAAATTTAGTACCCATTCGGCTGGACATCGAAGTGGACGGGCAGCGCTATAAAGACGCCTTTACTTGGAACCCTAATGGTATGACCTTAAATATCGTTTCTTATGAATTCAAGAAACTTCTTGGAACTTTTAGCTGCAATTTGCTAACCAAACATGTTCTCTGTGTGTGTGGGTGCGTATACATATAATTATGTGTAAATAAAGATCCAGATTCGGAGGTGGTGATGTTTGCCAGAAGGACCGTGAAGGACTTGAAGCTTGCCCCTGGTTTCATTCCGCAAATTGTTCAATCCATTCAGGTAACTATCAATTGTCAACAATAATAATTGACACTTTAAAGCCATTCTGTAGTGTTGAATTTAACATTCTCCTATTCTTCACTCTGCGCATCATTTATTAGTCACAGCTCGCTGACTTTCGATCTTATGAAGGCCAAGATATGTATGCCGGTGACAAGATTGTTCCAATTAAGGTTTGCCTTTCATTAATAAAATACCAACAACATATATATATATATATATATATATATTGCCAATTTCCTTTTATGAATTTCTAGCACCTACTTACCCATCGCATGGACTTTATCAGCTTGACCTTCGAGTGAATCATACTGTTATCAGGGATCAATTTTTATGGGTAAGAATGTAGAAGTGTTTTGTATCATATTATATGCTTCCAAGTTGCGAATCCTTCCCGTGTTTACTCATGCTTGTTCATTCTTTATCTTTTACATTCTATGTCAATCGGATGCTTGAATGTAGTTATCCTAATTTGTTTTAGGACTTGAACAACTTTGAAAGTGATCCAGAGGAATTTTCTCGAACTCTATGCAAAGATTTAGGCATTGAAGACCCTGAAGTTGGGGTAAGTAGTATGTTCTTAGAAGTATACCAGTAACATATTCTTCCTACCAGAAAGGATGAGAAACAGTTACCACACAGTATTTTTCTTTTCAACACTGTTTCCTGTTCTGTTTCTGTTCTTTTAAAATATTTAATATGTATACCATTTCTTTATTCTTCGCAGCCTGCAATTGCCTATGCAATTAGGGAGCAACTTTATGAGGTAGCTACTATGTGTTTATAAAATCTTATGTTGTATGGCATATTGGTTATTTGGTTTGAGTCGTTTATCATTGTAGTGCTATGTGTTTTAGATTGCAATTCAAAATGTAACTTCAGCAAGAGAGAACAGAATAAGCAAGAAGGGTCGCCGGGGTGCTGAACATTTCCCTCCCAGGTTTTTGTGTTGTTTGCTTATAATATAGCCAGAAATAGGGGGAAGGAACTTCTTTTTTTCTCATCAGAATGGTTTAATACTTTAATCTAAGCATTTTTCTCCCCTTTTTCTTACTACATTTATTTTGTCTAAGCATGTAAGACCTCATTGTTTTATGTATGTCGATGACACTACTCTCTGTTTTTCCTCTCTCACAGTAAAGCAGGTGGTGCTGCACTGGATTTGATAAAGTTATTCAGTTTCAGATCAAGTGTGGTTCGGTAGGCCCTTTAAATAAATCTTATGCAGCAAAATTCTTTCGTAATGAGCCTTGAAAATTTGTTCATGGTCTGGAATTTTGTATTTAGCGGGTAGGATTTGGATTTTAAAATCTAAGATTTCAAATTAGTTCTTCTAGTATGTAGTTGTTAAAGCCAACAATTAGGATTTCTCACATACTCCCATATTAGAGAACATCCCGAATTTATGATAGGTTGAAATTTTGAAATCAAACCTAGATTCATTAAAACAAAGAATTTGAAATTCATGAATTTGAAATCAACATTATTGACGTTTATAAAGTTTAAATCCAAATCCATATTCAAATTTAGGTTTCTAACCCAACCTTTGATTTTATTGTCATGGTGGTTTAAAATTTGCATGAAAGCTGCATGTCAAAGTGAAATGATCTTGAGACTTACCCCAACAAGTTTAGGATCTAAGTACCTTGAATTTTAAAGCATTTTTTAATTGATTTTGTTCAAAGCAAGCTAATGAGCTTTTCTATAAGCAATTTGCTCATTGCTTACATCACAACAGAGCAAATGTAACATTGCTCTCCATATGAGTTGTGCATTGCTTTTCCTATAATGGTATAACTACATTCAGTTTGTTTGATCTCTGATCTCTATGCTGTGTCACTTTATTGGAAAATTTCATGAGAGAGATACTTACGGGTTTGCCCTTTGTTTCTGATGTATCAGGAAAAGAAAGGAATGGGGTTATTATAAACCCACTCTCGATCTTTTATCAAATGAGGACGTGGATGCCCTTGAAGCCAAAGAAGAGAGGAGCGGTCGGTAAATAAACATAGTATATAGGATGCTTGTGGGTTTCTTTCTTTCTTTCTAAACAATAGACATTTTGGAAGGCAGATTTTGGTGGTCATGTAGATTATTGCAGCTTAGTTGTAGAGTCATATTTCCGTTCTTACTTTATGTGAGTTTAACCAAGGATACAACAGTTAGATTTGTAGTCCACCAAGATAGATTTCTGTTATTTTGTAACATTACAAATTCATTATAATGCTTTTGTAATTTATCTGTGACTGTATAAATGGTATACCAAAACTGATATGTGCATTACAAACATTATCAAAATCCAGGTTTCCTATAATTATCAAAATCCTCATTTCCTTTTCAGTAACTACTCAGTCTCATGTTAGTTAATTACAAAAAGAAATATATGACCCAAAATAGTCAAGGTCGGGCTCAGGTTCTTCACATGGCTTTTAGACTTTCGGTTAAGAACTGAGCCTGACTTAGCTTATTGGAACTGCCGGTTGAAAAGAGGCTGTCGTCCCTCTTATTTAAAGATTAATGGTAAGATAGATTGCGCACATAAAATACACGTATTCTACATGATCCGTTCGACAACATGAATTTGGATTAATGCGTTTGACTTAGAGACCCAAATTAAAAAATTCACTATTTAAATTTAATAAAGTTGTAAAAATTTAAATTTGAATACATAATTCATGATAAATCTTTTTAAAAGTTTAAATGCGTATATGTGAATAGTATTTTGACTAAATACTCAAATAAGTTTTTGAATTATATCAAAAAAATCAATTCAATCCTTATTTTTTTTATTACGTTCAGATAAGTCTTTGAACTTCTATTTTGGGTCAAATAAGTCATTCTTTTTAACTATTGTCTAATTTTCATTAGTCAATGATACATGTGACACTTTTATACTATGTCATCTGTCACGTGGCAAATGACGTGGTATTAAATATTATTAATTAGGATTTATGCGTTTACGTTTTTACCTATTTACTCAATCCTAATTAACAATATTTAATGCTACATTATCTGCCTCGTGGCAGATGATGTGGAATAAAAATACCATATGTACTTTTGACTAATAGAAGTTAGTCAACTGTTAAAGAAAGGGGTTTATTTGATTTGAAATAAAAATTCAGGGATTTATTTGAACGAAATAAAAAGATAAAGGTTGAATTGATTTTTTTGACATAATTCAGGAACTTATTTGAATATTTAGCTTTGTATTTTATACAAAAACTTTATAAAAAATCATTCGAATATGCACACAAATTAATAACCCAAGAAAAAAAAGTGAAATTCAATTTGATACAGAATAATAACAATAATAATAACAATTAAATTTGTAAAGAACGATTGGAAGCAATCTATATATATATATATATATTGCTTCCATTATGCAAAACAAGCTTTCTTCAATTTATTTCCAAGAAAAAAAGGAGAAAAATTCAATCTGATACAGAATAATAACAATTCAATTGGACGCAATCTATATATTAATATATATATATATATTGCTTCCATTATTCAAAACAAACCTTCTTCAATTTATTTCCAAGAAGCAAATTAACGCCTAATTAGGTTAATTCTTCTGAGCCAAGGCAAAGCTCTTAACAAGGTTTAATGCATTGCTTGTCAAAAGTGCAACTTTAACAACGCGTCTCCTGACTCCACGCTTCACCTTGCTTCTGATGGCCTTATTAGCCAATGCATTCATGCAGGTCTCCTCTTCATCCAATGCTGTGTTCACCCACATCTGAATATCGTTCATTTGAACCTGAAGATCAGAGCCTTCGGCACGGTCCATTTCCTTTATAGACTTTTGCAACTTCTGCACTGAATCACTTACATCCGCAATGCAATCCACCATGGCTGCAGCTTCATTAGGTCTCAAGCCGTGCACTTTTGACGTATGGGCTAGCAACTTTGAAGTCGCTTTGGCAGCGAAGAAGGTCGTGTTGAGAGCTGCATGGGCTAATAGCTTGGGGTCGGCTTTGATTTTGCTTGCATGGCGTGCAAGAGATTTAAGGCACAACTTAGGATAAGTTGTGCCTCTGCAAGAATTTTTTATATACTCTTGGTTTGTAAGATACTCATTGCTATGAGATTTTCTAGAGGCTGAGCATGTGTTAAAGTAGGAGGAGAATTGCAGAGCAATAAGCAGAATTATTAATGCATGGATTGAAAATGTTCTTGCCATGTCTCAATTTTTGGTGTATTATGGGGTAGTTTAATGAATTGGAGAGGGGAAGAGAAAATCCCAATTTATAGAAAATCCTTCCTCCCCTCCAAAGTCTGAGAATTTGGGTTTCCTTACAGGGAAAGGCCTGTTTCAGAATATAGTAGCTAAGCAATAAAGATGATATGATAGCATTAATGATTCCAGAAATCCAAAATTTGTATTTCTACATTGTCTATCGCAATCCTAGTTTAAGCTCTGTTCATGGAAGAGTTAATATATATTTATTTGCATGTCAATTGCCAGAAAAAGATTTTTACCGATCCATTTTTACATTAAAAACAATATTAATTTGAATTCTATTTATGATGTTACATGTGCAAAATGCAATGCATGTGTTTCATTGTCTGGTTTTCTTTCATTAAACCCCAACAAGCAACTCCCTCCTTATTCTTGCAATGGGGTGACTTAAGTATCTGTTTCTCATTCTTCTGCTAATCTGAGTAACTCTCCTTTTCTGCTAATAGAAGATGATTTATCAACGTTTGAAATGTATCAGATAAATATTACTACTAGATTTTGCAGGTTCGATTTTGATCTGGGTCAGCCCAGATCATAATGCTTCTACTCTTTAGCCTTCATTTTTGTCCAGATAATTCAAGTATCTCTAGAAATTGCTATAATGATATTGTTTTCTGTTCAGGCAAATCATTGAAACTGTTCTCTTCCCTACATAACAAAGTGAAAAGAAAAATGGAAAATAAGGCTGCAATTTTGCTGTTTGAAAGAGAAACCAAATGTCATATCACTCAAATTTGAATTATGAAAATGTCACCGGTTGGCCTCAAAAGCATGAGAATCCATGCCTCCACAAATCCTGTCTAGCTTTTACATCCTGACTGGACCCGCAATATGATATTTCCTGAGAGAACTAAAATATCTTATGCAATTTCTAAGGAAACCAAAGATCAAGCAGGGTAATAAAACATGTTTATATTTTGATTCATCAGTTAGGCTTTTGTTTGGACAGTTGTGGCTTTGGGGGTGTAATTTTGGGAAAAGATTCAAAACTTTAGTTGGAATGTTTTGGACTTGTATGAAAAGAAACTGGATGATCCACAAACAACAATTTGCATGCGCATGCAACTGCAAAATCAGGAAATCCATATCATTAACCAACGGGTGCCTGGGGCTAAAGTAAACATCAAATCAGTTATTAACTTTAGGATTAGACAAGAAGCTTCCCCAAAATTTGTCGATGTAGATGTTGCATCTATAGATACGGATTCATGGCCAAAATAATTTTACAAGATAATTAAGGGGAAACAAATGAGTGTGTAGATTATGAATAGCTTAAATTCTGTCTTGTATACTTTAATCCAACAATAATTGAGAATTTTCAGGTGGGAGAAGAGATTGAAAGCAGACCTTGATTTTTGACATTGTAGTACATTTCCATAGCAGTCCACACACCAGAGTTCCATACTCCTTTGATACAGTACAGAAATCAAGAAACAGTAATAAACGCAGTGCACAACACAATCTGCCATCTCCTGCTATCTTACAACTCTATCAACTTGTGCTTCTAAATTTACTTTGGGACAAAATTTTCTCATTGCCCCGTTTGAAAGCATACAACTCCCAAAGCAAATTGAACATGAAGCAACAGCTGCATAATTCTAAAACAGACTAAGATAAATCCTGTACATATTAATCTTCACTGTGTTACTATAAGAAATTCAAATAAGGAGAAAGAAAACAAGGGCTTCCTTAAGTAACTTCTCTTCAAACTTTCACGAGAAGTATTCCAGATGAGGAGAAATTAAGGTAAGTTACTTTCAGTTGAGGCATAGTTGTTGATGAGAGCCAGGGCATTGCTTGTCAAATGTGCAATTTTAACAATTCGTTTTCTTACCATAGTTTTTGCATATCCATTCATGGCCTTGCCTGCAAATCCATCCATGCAAGTATCCTCGTCTGTCAGCGCTGCGCTAACCCAGGTTTGAATATCACTCATTGTAAGGGAAAAATTTGAGCTTCTAATGTGACCAAGTTCCCCTATAGACTGTTGCAACTCATCTACAGAGTCACCAATTACCTCAATGCAATCTGCCATGGCTGCAGCTACCCTAGGCCTCAAACCATGGATTCTTGAGATCTTTATCATCAACCTTGAAGTTGATTTGCTGGCTTTAAGGGTTACGTTGAGCGCAGTATGGACTAACAATCTGGGGCTGGTGTTAATTTTGCTTGCATAGATTGAGAGGGAGCGGTAGCACAATCTGGGGTAAGTTGTGGTGCTGCAAGAAGATTTGATGTACTCGATGTTTCTTTGGCTGTGAAATGGTGTATCAGCTGAGCTTAAGGCTGTGTAGGTAGTGAATTGAAGGATAATTAGCAGGATCGCCAGTCCATGGCGTGAAGATGAGCCTTCCATTCTCTCTCTTTCTCAGGATTGGTAGGAAAGTTAAAGGGTCGAAGTTTATGATTTTAGAGAGGGAAAAGAATGGTCGATTTATAGAAAACCTTAAGTTTGTGGTTCCCACGAATGAGGAAGGAAAAGCCTGATTTGAAGGGGAAATAAAACTACCATGGGTAGGAAAGCATAGGCAAGAAAAGATGCCAAGAAAACAATCAATATAGGTGGACAATGTACATTTCAAAGCTAACCGTAGGTTTTTTGAATATCAGTACGAACTGTAATTATAATCTTAGCAGCTGTGCCAAGAGTGCAGAGAGTGGTTAAATTGTCTATGAAGTAAGAATTAATCTGCTTGAATCCTAGGATTAATGGACCCCTCTCCAAAACAGGAAAAGAAGAAGAAAAAAAACCCTGCAAAATAAAAAAACTGATGACAGAATTTTCAGATTTGTATCTTACCTACCAATTTTCAGATATGCATTACTTTATGAATTTTGACTGCATCAGAGGGAAACAGGAAATTTGAAATATTTTAACACTTTAATTACTCTGAACATTTGAAATTCCAAATTAGGTCAACAATGTAAAAGTAATACGTGAAAAAAATTGGGTTCAATAACTGTTGAGCACATAAAGCAAACATAAGGCAGACAGTAAAGCAGCAAAAGTTTGCAATTAATCATTAGGGTCAATCAAAACCCATAATCAGTCTAATGACAGTGAATTGAGCATCAGTGCATAAACATCTGATTCTGACTCGGGCAAGGATTTGATCCTCATCCTCGAACCCTAGCCCTAGCATCACCTCTGAATTTCTGAGCTGGGAGTTTCTGACTTGATCCTCCACGTCGTCAATCAAAAATAAAATTCAATCTAGGAGGTAAGGCCTGCCCTCAGAACGTCACCATCAAGCATTGTTTTAAGCGATGATAAAATTAAAGGAACAATAGAAATATTGTATCAACGTCAGGATGCTTTTTTTTTATTGAATCTGGCAGAACTAAAAAATCATGCGTGTAATTAATTGAGAAGTGGACTGACATGCCAAATGTCTTATTACCCTTTCTTATTCTATCTTTTTCAGAGTTTATGGCATTATTGGCCTAACCTTAACTGATTGAGGTGTTATCTGAGGATGTTGAAGTTGGATGCAGATGAAGGACACTCATTAATTTTAGTGATTTGATTTGTTATTGCATATCGATCACATTGTTTGTGTAGGCCTCGTTCTATGAGAAAAAAAGAATTACAGTAACAGATTTGGGTTCTCTTCAGAAGATAAATGAGTGCATCCAATTATTGATGATGATGATGTGTGTATATATATATATATATAGAAAAAGAGATGGAAAAAAAAGAGTAAGAGATGAGGGCAGAGGAATCTGAGCGATGTTTCCAAAAGCAAATCAAAACTTGTCCAGGAGGTTATTTCACAAAAACTTTAGAGATTCCATGTCTAGACTTCAAGCTTAAAAAACTAAAAATTAAAGGGAGATTTCTGTCGGCTTTGCCCAAGATAAATGCTAGGGAGGAGGAGGTCTCCAAATTTATGGTACATTAGGGTGGGGACAATAATTGCCCCCACTGATTTTGAAAAAACTCAAAAAAGCCTATTTTCATGTGTAAATAATTGTAGTTGTGGATCTGGCCATGGCTGTGAAAGCTTTCAAGTTTATCATGTTTTCAGAGAAGTGACTGCAATCATTTGAAACACGAAAATAATATTTAGTGGGATAATTCAAAATTAGTCATCAATTAATGAGAAACAGGAGAAAATGTAATATGATAATTCAAATGCAACAAACTAATGGTTAGGACTAGTTATTTTTAATTTGAAATTTTTCGAATTTAAACTTATCCATTAAAAGGATAGAATTGAAATCTAGCAAAGTTAATGAATAATTTATGCAAATTAATGCATGGGACCAGCGTCAGGAGTATCCAAATCCAAAACCCTAGTGTTTAGTCAAAATAAGCAGTGCCAACCCAAAGCTAACCAAATTTTCCTTTTTTGATCTTAGATTTTCCAGAACTCAAAGTTTCACAAAAAAAAAAAAAAATTGATGATGTTAGGGCTGAAGATGTGGGATTTGTCTAGAACCATGTGGCCAGGTAGGAAACCATTCAATATAAGCTGCGGCTTGAGGCCCCATACTGATGTGTTTTTCACGAATTGCCAGAAAAGACCGACACAATGATAATAATCATAATAACAGTTTTAGTATGATGTTTTAAATCAGTTGCAAATTAAAGAGAAAAATCCTACTACATTAATCTAAATTAACCGCTAATTAGTACTAATAAAGAATGATAAAAAGGTTAAATATTCCATATGGTCTGATCATATATATCAGTCCCCTGTCTATTCCATTTACTTTTTTCTTTGCAGTTGAATGTCACATGGTCGCAGATCACTTTGTGGGGACTTGAATCTCTTTTATGGGTAGCTTTCAAGTTCATGAATTATTTTTTTTTAGTTCTTATTATTTTCTGGATCAGAATCCGGAGGCAAAAATTTTCCTTCTAACAGCTTGTTTTCACCATAATCTTGATTTCTCCATGACTTTTTCCCATAGGATCCTAATCCTTAATCAAAATTGAAACTTAGTAAAGATATGGTTTTGTAAATATAACCTGCTACAATCTCAGTCACAAGTCAGGAATATTGCTAGTTGTCTTGTCCCTCTCAGCCTTAAAGATTTCCTCTGGAGGATTCTAGAACAGAGCTTTCATGTTGTGTCTGCCTAAGAGAGGAAGAGATAAGCTTGTACATGCTCCCCTAGAAAGGGAGATAAGCTTAAAAAAAAGAAAAAAGGTTTCGCAACTTTTGATGTTGAAGATTTGCGTTAATGTCATCGTTAGCACGAAGGACCAGGAAGAGGGTTTGCGTTAGAAGACAAGCAACTTAAAAAGCATAATGGGATGCGGTCGCCTGCCGGTAAAGGGGGTCTACATATGTCAAAAGGAAAATAAAATAATAATCACATTCATGATGACTTTTTTGCTTTTAGCTTTGTTTAATCCGTTGATTCTGGCCTGACTGTCTCCTGGTTTTCTTTCTGCTTAACCATAAAGTTAGGTTCTGATCAACCATATAATATATAATCATAATTTCTACAAAACAAGAAAAGCTTAAAATAAGAGGCCAATTTGTCTGTGACCTATCCTCCAAGGGTCCAAATTATTACCTAGATAGAAGTCCAACCCATCTATGAAATCTAAATGAAACGAATTATTCCTTTTACTTTAGCACCAATTGAACAATAGTTCTCTGTTTTTTGATGCTTATTAATATAATCCGAAGTCGAGGAGCAGGTTCAAGCTCGATAATGGTAGACCTCAAAACCATTTAATACAAGCTCAAAGTGACTCATCTCCCATTCCTATCCGTCATTTCATTCTTATTGTGTTTATCTTCTTCTGTAAGGGCTGGAAGAAGTCAGGCGTCAACTGTCCAAACTTAAAAAGATCTTGTACCGCAAAATTAATAAAAAGAATAACAATAGTATCCTAGTGGTCTGATTTCACATATAAGACAAACGAAATACTGGATGGAAATACGTTTAAAGACGTTTCTCATGCCATGTCTCAATGCAAAAATGACAGTTAACTGAGTCTAATTGATCACTGAACCGAAGCCCCAAGGACGTTATCTTCGACAAGTCACAATCTTTGAAGTAGATTCATCACAAAAAGAAAAAAAGGGTTCTCTGCATTTGTAACGTCTGCTGGGGTCTCAGCCTTGTCTCTTGATGCGTCTGTTTTGTTTCTTTCATGGAGAGGACTCTGTTGGTTTTTCTGTGTTTTGTCCTGTGGGGTTGGGTTCATCGCTTTGTTCTTACTAGCTGTGGCTGGCTTTAAGTTCTGTAGCTGTTTTGGGCCTTGTACCAGAACTCTGCTTTCGTTACTTAACCTTTTAGATAACGAAGAAATCATTTATGCAGGGACAGATTTATCGAAGGTTAATTTATGTAATCAGGTGAAAGAAAAGATAGAAGCCATTTCATTCAACCAAAAAATAAAAAAAGAAGAAATAGTTCATTTAAGCTTAATTCCATTATACAGAAAACAGAACTTTACTGTCATACAAGGCAAGCAGGAGTGTTTTAGCATTTGACCTGAAGTTGATATGTATATGATATAGTTACATACAATCCAAGCAGGCTGAGACCTTTTAGACAGGATCCAGACAGGCACAAACCTTACTTAGAGACGCCAATAACATTTTTATACATTAACCAGAGATCTTCCAGAGTGAACCTAACGCTCCTCAGTAGGTGCAGCAGCTCGGTGTCTTGCTGCAAAGCGATTTACTAATGCAAGTGCATTGCTAGTAACTTGAGCAACATTGACGATCCTGCGCCTTATTGCAGTCTTGATGTTTCCATCCATGACACGGCCTGCAAAGCCATCAAGGCAAGTATTCTCATCTGTTAGTGCAGCACTGACCCATGTCTGCACGTTGCTCATGTGCCACATGAAGTCCTGACCCACAGCTCGTCCCACATGGCTGAGTTCCTTGACTGACTTGCTAAGTCGGTCTACACCGTCGCCCATGTTTTCTATGCAGTCTTTCACAGCTTGACGCTCTCTAGGCTTGATGCCCCTCACTTGAGTCATCTTGGCAACAAAAGCCGCAGCTGATTGAGCCTTGGATAGGCTGACTGATAAGGCAGTTCGAGCAAGGTGTTGCTCATCTTGTCGAATCTCACTAGCATAACCTGACAGGCATTGGACGCATAACGCAGGATACCTTGTGGCTTTGCATGATGCCACGATGTAGGCTGCTGGGCTTGAATTTCTGGTAGAAGCAGATGCAGCTATGCCAGTCATGTAAAGGGCGAAGAAGAGAACTAGTATGGAAAAGGCTAGTCTTGCCATGTCCTTGAAGGAGAAGAGATGGCTGAAACAGATGTCGGCGAAATGAATAGAATATAGGAGTTTATTTATAGAGAATTCAAAAGATGTTTCTGTCTTCTTTTTGGATTAAATAAAATGTTGTCACATGCCTTCTTTCTCCTTTTAACTGCTTTTGATCTTCTCTCTTTGCGGTTATTGTTTATCGTTTCTCATTCTGTTCGGTGACAAAGCATACTTGGCCAAATTTTCTTTTCTTTGATTTTGAAAGCACTCTGCAATTTGAATAGGTTTGGGGCAAAAGCACAATAGCACAAGATTTGGCAATCAAGCAGAGAGGAGGGTTGAACTGTACTAGTCAATGTTTTAATGAGCTAACATATAATGAAAAGAAACTCATTAAGATCAAAACAAAGGAAGACAAATTTGGATGGTCTTGATCAAGCAAATATCATAAACTACTACCATTTAGAACATTCCAAGAAACCTGCACCCGTCCACAATCAAGCATGGGTTTAGATTGAGGAGGGACATGGAGATTAACACTCCACAAACAGAGATCATACGCACGAGCTTTACTCACGCTACAAAGCTAAACATGTGAGTGCAGACGCTGATGAATGGATGGTTCTAGGTAACTTTAGGTGATAACAATACTGTGGGTTTACCTCTGTTTTTTGACGTTTAACTAGCAAGATTCCAAGCTCAGCCCACAGCTACCTTCGATATATGTGCATATAGATTACCTACGACTCCAACTAGTTAATATATTACAGCAACAATTATGTAGTTTTTTGCTAAGACTTCCTTTTTATGTCATACTTTACTACAATGTGAAGATATACATTAGTATTGTTATTTGTTAATCCCAATAACTCTGTTTCAATTCATAACCAATCATTTGACAGGAATAACAAATCGAATACTAGCAATCCTGTATTTTTCAACTTTGACAATAATTTTCTATTTGTGCTATCACTGTGATAATGAATCAATCTTCCACTCTTGTTTGAAGAACAACAAAATAATTGTATAAACTCTAATAGCAAACCATGTCTTTGTACATAAAAAGTACTGCCCTGATCTTAGGACAATGGCTTATAATTTATGTAACCTGATCTTAGTACAATGGCTTATAATTTATGTAAGTATAGAGCAGTACAGTAAATGCTAAACCAAACTCACCAAGAATCAATTAAAAATACATTGTACTTATCATTAACATTTAAACATGTGTATACTATACCGTCAAATACTTGAGAACAGCTGCACGAACCTTTTCCATGAAAGCTGCTGCTTGTTTCTGCATGTTTAACATAAATAATTGACCTAAATTTTCGGAGTTCAGTCTGAGTTGGAAGCAGTTTATTAGCATGGTAATAGATTGCAAACAGTTGGTGCACATATTCTATCAAAGTTTTAGCAGACTAAGAGTTCACATCAAATCTACCGAAGATATCAACTGAAAATATATTGGATTAGAGCCATGAGACAAATGGATATAAAATAACAGATATGTAGAGAGAGATGAAAAAGGTTGATTGAATGAATGTTTTGACATGAACAACTCCGGTCTATGTCAGTGGCCACTCATCGAGCAAACAACTACTAGTGCTACTATTAATTCAGTGATCAGATTTTTAAGAAACCTTGAGGCATATCATTTGTCTTATTTCCAAGAGGTCATATAAAATGGATTAGAACCCATATTGTCGAATAAAGATACAAAAGAAGGCCAAAGAACAAATTTTCTTTACTTAAAGACAAATGCTTTGATCCAAGAAGAAAACTGTTTGGAAATGAGCTGAAGTGACACATATAAAAAATGGAAAAAAAAAAGTGAGATAAAATAATATAATTGGTAACTGTAACAAGTGATAATGTTATATGACAACAAAAAAGATTGTTTTGTTGCAACTCTACGAAAAGATGGATTTGAAACCAAAGTTGTCACACATTTCTTTTACAAGGAAGCAAATACAAGTTTTATACACTTCAACTTTTAGATGGAGGCCATATCAGCCTCTTTGTATTCTAATCACAATGTTAGAACAGTCAACCTCAACATCTGTCCTTCATAGTATTCATTAGAGCATAACAATGACAACAAAAAAGTTCCAAAAGTAAAAAGCGTGAAGGAAAATGATTTTATAGACAGTAGAGACTGAAACACTATTGTTAACCAAATGAAATGTTTTACCATGTCAAAAATTCAATTAGCCTGCTGAGGACTCTACTCGAGACCAAGAAAACAGTTTTGGAGCTTGAGCAAACTCATTAACTCAAGAGGCCAAGATAGATGAATTTCCATGGGCCAACTAGCACTTGAAAGCCAAACATCTTGGTAGATGAACCAAATTGGAAATGGTATCATCTCAACTTGAGAATAGGCATGAGAACTCGTTTTCTCTTCCTTTTATTTCCTTCCTAGCATCAGCGTAATGGTGAAAATTAGAAGTGTAAAACATTTAACTAAAATCTAAAAATTAGAAGTGATAGGTTAGGAGGCTATTTCTCTCCAAAGCATTTGATGGGACCTTACAATCTTTGAGAGACCTAAAATTTGTACTTCTCTACCTCACGCTAAACATTGTGAATATGAATATAAGCATGTATGCAGGTACTTATGTATTCTTAAATCTTGAAGATGATGCTAACCTGGTTACCCCTGTGTGCATTTGCTATGTTTTCGTCAAGAAGTGTCAATAAGGATCTATTTAGTTCATTGCCTTCAACCATCTCCAACAACTGCAAGGCAACACTAAACTCCGTTGAGCTGCATAAACTCAGAAATATAAAAGGAACTCCATGAGGGGTAAGTCAGGCACATACAGTTGCTTTTATATCCTTTGACGTCAAGATTTTGGTGAGGCTTTTCTTTGCAGTTATAAGGTCAGCTTGCATTTTATCATATGCTTCTGTGATCAGAGGACCAAGGATATTTGGTCAAAGAGAAAACAACAAAAACCCTTAAACAGTAGGTTGTATGGTTAAAAACCATACCTATGCCTTCTTGCAAGGCCTTCTGTAGTGCCTCCAGCTCAATCAGTTTGTCCTCCATATCCTGTAAAATTTACCAGTTTTTACATTTCCAATTCTCTCAGGTTAGATAAACACAGGATTATCACAACATAAAAATTTTTTATAGCAAACCTCGGTCTTTGAAACAGCAAACCGAATCTGGCCTATCTCAAATTTGAGGTGCGAGAAAAATTCCTCATCCAATCTACAAAGTTTGCAATAAAGGTGGTGTTCTTGAAGTAAAAGTTTTAACTTTAAAGTGCATTCCATTAGTAAAGAAAAGAAAATGGCCATGCAGTCAACAAGAGAAGCCTAAAAAACTAAACTTCTCAACAAAAATTCAAGTTTTTAACATAACTCAAATCGGAAGAAGCAAAATTGCAAACAACTAATATGCAATTTAAGAAACAAGGATTTCACAGCTTTTTCATACAAAATTATAGTACTAACCTCTGCCTTAATCTTGCAATCTCAAACTCAATCTCCTGAGCTTCAGTGTCAAGAAAATACTCAATCAACTCCGCTGGAGTATCGGGTATTTCCCTGGACTAATAATAAAACCACAGCAAGGAAAAAAAAAATTAAAAATACACCTAAAAAAACCCACGGAATAAATAGTATTACATAAAGAACACGTTCGTAAAGCTATCATACTTGGCGAAGAGCTAGGCGACGTTCTTTCTCTTCGCGTAAATGTTGCTCAAATGCGTCTCGAGCCCCTGCATCTCTCTCTAATCGTCTTTTAAACTCGAGCCGAGCCAGGTGTCCTGTCTGCGGCGGGCCAAATATACCATCCGGGTCCTTCCTTCGATAAAACAAACAATAATTTATTTCAATCCAAAGCTTCAATTTATCAAAACATAATATAAAAAAAATTCAAACCCAGAAAATTTAAAAAGTTTTGTACCCATTGGACGCAGGAGATTTTGAGCCTGAAGTGGGTTCGTTTTACTGTTGTTGCACGAAAGGCGGTGGCGGCGAAGGTGGCGATGCCAATTGAGAGAGTGGCCATTGTTAGTGGCCCTTCCGTAGAAGCTTTCGTCTGCTTTCTGGTTTTCGGTGGGTTCTTGAAGATGTGTTGGATGGCGTCTTATCCGTTACAATCATTGCTGTTTAACATGTTTCTAATTTTCAGTTTTGGTCGATCCTGGTGGGTAGTGGAGGGAATAATGGCCGTTAGCTGGTATGGATTTTCAGCTCTCATCTGGACCGTTGACAAAGGAGCGTTACCTTTTGGGCTCACAGGTTGGGCTTTTTGTTTGGATGCCAGCTGGACGATGCCCTATACCCAACCCAATATATTCCAAAGAAGAAAATGCACTATCAAACAGCCAAAAAACAAATCACATAAAAAAGCAAGAAAAAACTATTATATACTGCCAAAGTTTTGTATTGTTATAAGTAAAATAGTAAATAAATATAATTATTAAATTGACACGTGGTAATCTTATATTAATTATGAAATTAAAAAATTCCATCATTAAAATATAAATTGATATTCTAGAAACCAAATTCGAGTTGGTGTAATAGTCAAAACAATAAAGAAAAATATATTGCAAGAAACATCATTTGAATAGTAACAACCGATCAAAATTGAAATCTGTGACTCCCTTGTTGTCCACTCCAACAATTCATACTATTCTCAATTCTGGTCTAGTTTATGTTTGCTTGTTCGTTCTGCTTTCTGTCACTGACTGCTTCAAGAGAATTTTCACCCAACAAGAAAACCATTGAAAGAGCAAGCAAGCACGTAATCAACAGGGCACTGCAAGCTGTCCTCCCATTAGACTATTCCTGCTTTGAATGTTCTTATTTTCTTCTAATTCAATAACAAAATTCTCAGTTTCCACGAACACCGTTAAAATCGAATCTTTGTTTTTTTTTTTTAAATAAAAAAGGTAAAAAACTAATCATAGTCAATAAACAATCAACCATGCACTCTCCATAAAAAAAAAAAAACAATTGCACACACCATTTGTAATTTTAATTTTTTCACGTGACATTATATATTTTTTTCGATTAATACTCTGTGAATATTTTTATTTTCAATTAACAGTTTATGAATATTTTTAAACATGGACAAATATATTAATTTTTATTAAAAATGTTTTAATAATTTTTTTAAAGAAAAAAGCAGAGAGAGAAACTTTTATTTATAAATAAAAAATTAAAAATCTTATATTAAAATTTTTTTTCCTTCTCCACCTATCGAGCTTGGATGAGTCATGAGTGTATGACGCACTTGATGAGAAGAGATCCTCATGACTCAAGGAAAATGTTGTAGCAATGCGACCTTTTTATATGTTTTCTCAGCAGCCAAAAGAAATAAAGACTAAGACTGCGTCCACTGGATTGAAATATTGACTATCCGTTCACACTTGTTTTTGGTTTTATTTTTATACCATTCTGGGTATGAACATTTTATTGACTTGTTGTCACTTCGATCATTTGATGATGGCGTCTTAATACCAAGGTCTTATCTGTTATTTACTCACTGTTTTGTCTTATTTGTCTGGTTTGATTTTTTTTTAAAATTAAACAAATTTAATTTTGATAATTATTTTTTAAAATATTATATAAAATTTTTAAAAAATAAATTTTCAAAAGTTTGAAATTAAAATTTGCAAATTTCATTTTTAAAAGTTTGATAATTTTATGATTTTATTTAATACAAAAGTCAAAATTAAATTCAGTTAATCGAAAAAAAATTAACAAGACATAAAATAATAAGACAAAGAAAAAGTATTTGTTTTGTCGGCTTGCACAAGACTTCATTGGTTAATATTTTAGAACTTCTTTTTGAATTAAGCAGTATTAGGATTTAGTCTATTCTTTCATAATACAAACTCCACCTCGCATCACCAAAATTTGAATTTGACACCTTCCATTAGCATAGATTTATCAGGAACATAGGACTACAATCAGCATCGACCATCAGGTTCATTCAGTGGCAAGGGAAAGGGATCCAATAAGAGCCCACTCGTTAAAAATTTTAAATTTTTATAATATATTTTTGTTTGTTTTAATTTTTTAATTTTATTTCTATGAATATTAAAATTTTAATATAACATTTTCTTTTATAAATATTATTCTTACCTCAAATGCGAAATTTGAACTCTGCCCTTTATTCATAGGAGCAATTGAGTGCTTTCTTTCGAGTTGCGTTGCTTCATTGGGTAGATAGAACTCAACCTGGTAGTGCTGCAAGTATTTTCAAACCCCTAATGATCATTTGGAGCGGTTGAGAATGAACTGTTACCTGTTTCTTTTCATAGTGGAATTGATGTGCAAAGGCGTAACTGATCTCTGTTGCAAATGAACAATAATGTATTCGTGTATTTTAATAAGACATTAAATTAAGTTCCAGATGGCAGTTGGGGATTTTCAGGTCCACTCTGTTTTCTGGGGAAGTCTACAACACGAATCCTCTTTTTTCTCTTCCGTGCCCCTAAACCAGGGGGAGGCCAGGGTTGCAGCCTAGCACCTACTCTTTGAATTTAGTTTATTAATTTTTTTAAAAATTTATCTTATTAACAAGTTTCAACTGTCACAAATTCAAAGGAAATTCATAAATAATAATCTATTTGTTAATCCATTATCATTTTTTCCCTCCTCAGTTAATGGGATCTAATTTTAATAACTGTACTAATCATTTGCTTATTTGTCAAAGCTCTTACTATCAATAATAATTTGATATTTTCTGAAATTATCAAATAGGGTTTGTATCTGTTCCACTACAACCTATGCATGTGATGCAATTTAATTATATACACAAAAGCCAGGTTTTAGAACTAGTGTATTTAATCTAGCTATTATTGACAAAAAAAATTAAGCAACCTTTTAAATGATTATTGAATGAAACTGTAAAAATAATAGGCCAAAAGTACTAACATTAAAATTAATAATTGTAGGAAAATTTAGTTTAAATAGTTTCAATATTAATTTAGTCGACCTAACAAATCATAAAAAAGTTATTTTTTTCCTCAATCAATTCAAACTATATTGAGAAAATAACACAATTCCGCAAATTCCCAAGCGTGATGTGACATCCCAAGGAGAGCGCGTTTCTAATTCATCTTCTGCTCTGACACGTACGAACCCAAGACTTTTCTTACCCTCCAAAAAAGGGGACTATTTAAGCAACAGCCATATGCACAAAATGGACAGAGAAACAGCAGCCGGGGATAACACAGAGCACGAACACGAAAAGAGAAAACTGAATTTCGAACGCCATGGCTAAGTTGTTGATCATGACGGTTCTTGTGATTTTGGGCACGGTGGCAACCGTTACGGATGCGCAAGCGGCTTGCGCGTCGAAGCTGACTCCTTGTTTTCCTTTCCTTAACAACGCCACGGCACAACCTACAGCCGACTGCTGTAACCCTATCAAAGATACCGTGGCCAATGATCTTGAATGCCTTTGCAACCTCTACAACGACCCAAATTTGCTTTCCTCTTTAAACATCACTGTCGCTGCAGCTCTCAGGATCTCTCGCGAATGCGGAGTCACTACTGATCTCAGCGCCTGCAACGGTATGTGGCTATAGATTGATAACATTATCATCACCTAAGTAATTTGTTTGGATTTTTCATTCCTTTCCTTTTCCCTTTACTCTTAATTAATATGGAGTATGAAGTTTGTGTCATAGTTCATGTTTCGGTTTGGAAATTCTGATGATAGATACTTTTCATGTTTGTATAGTTTTCTTTTGTTTTTTAATTGTAAGACATGCTAGAATTCTTCATAATTTTGATTAATTGACTTATTACTAATCTCTTGATATTTGTTTTACCTGCTACAGCCACCTCGCCCACTTCTGCTCCATCCCCACCAGGTAACAAAGCATATCTTCAACTTTCTCAAATGAACTGTTATTCTCCTTCTCAGGAGACAAAAGGGGTGAAAATTGTGTAAAAGGAAAGGATTGCAGTTAATCTCTTTTCAGAATAAACGATTCTTGATGAGTTAATCTGAAGTAACTGCTAGCCATATCTGAGTCTGAGTTTTTGTCAGTTAGACCAGCCTCGGAAAAAACATGACAACTTTTCTTGTTGGGGTGTGAGAAGGAGAAAACATGTGAACTAGGCCTACCAAAATGCTATTTTGTTGTTTTTCTTTAATTGATTGGGAAGCCATTATTGGAGCTTTATAAATGTGAAAAGAGGAGTTGGTGATGCCAGCTAGTATATGAATTTGATACTTTCGGTGCTTCCAAAATTGACTTCAAAACTATGACCAAAAATAAAGGATTTTCTTTAATACCTAACTGCATAGTTCATACAATTCCTGGGAGAGAGTAAACAATGTTTTATTTTATTCATTTGGTTGCGGAATTTTTATTCATATGGGGGAGAAAAGAAGCATATACACTGTTCAAATCTTGGTAGTTGTTTGCTAATTAGAAAAGTAATCAATGAAAATGTCAAACACACACCCAAACAATATTATTAGGTCCATGCTTTTACATTTTGGTGGTAGTATTCCCTCTGTCTCTTTCTTCTTCTTTCTTTTTTTATCCCCCTTAATTCTCACATGACCAGGCTTAGGTAAGTTGTTTAAGTTTCTTTTAAAAGACTCTTTCTTAATCCCTCCAGCTGGGCTCAATTCTAGGACTTGAGGCATAGTTGTTTAATTCTTTTTCAAGGGCCCATGCCCCTAGAACATGAGTATAGTGCAAATTGATGTTGGAAAAAAAAAAAACTCAGGCTTAGTTGGATCAAATAATTGTTAAGATAATTGTATAAATTATTTAGTTAAAATTATAATACAACATTATTATCTAATTAGTTTACAATATCTAGGTAGACTACCATACCTAATTAGAGTTAGGTTATAAATAGGAATAACCACTTCTTCGCTTCGATTTTTCAAAGAGAGAGAGCTTGTAATCTTGCTGGTTTAGGAGGATCTCCTTTCTGGGGATGTGCTTTTTCTGCTGTGGGAAATTGAGAATGGGATGCTGTGGGAAGTTGAGGGAAAGTGGGCTGTGAAAGGAGCTGTTGATGTTGACATTGGTGCCAATCCTTCTGCTGAAGGTGGAGAGGAGGATGAGGGTGTTGGACCAAGCTGTTGACACTTTAGGCTTCAGGAGCAACCTCCTTTCGACAAGGGGCAGTTTGTCACATACATGAAGAGGCTTATCAAGAATGACACCCAAGTTGGAAGGAGAGAAGGGTGAAACCTTTAAGAAACACATTGAGGGAGCAACCAAGTTTTTGCTTTCAAAGCTCAAGGACCTTCAATTTTTCGTGGGAGAGAGCATGCATGACGATGGCTGTTTGATGTTTGCTTACTACAAGGATGGCGCTGTTGACCCAACATTTTTGTACTTTGCTTGTGCATTGAAGGAGGTCAAGTGCTGAGTTTGAGGCAGAAGTGCTTGCTGTATATAGTTCTAGTCTTCATTATTATTTCTTGCCTTCTTTTCAATCTTTTGAACTGCTAGACTAAAGGCCTCACGGCTGCTGTTTTGGTAATAATAGGATTATATTATAATTCTGGTTAGTTAATGTATACAATTATTTTAACAATAATAAATTCACTACTCTGAATCATGAATCTGCAAAAACTATCAGTTTATAATTAGCATGAATTTCCCTACAACTTGGACCCTAATGTTTTGCTCCTGAATTTTACAGGTCAATCCGGAGGTGATAATGGAGGCTCTGACAGGATAGCATTGACTGGAATTACCACCTTACTCTTATCTTTGGTCTCTATTGCGCTGTATTAAGGGACATATTCCTTTGGAATCTTGATTAGCGGATGGGTTTCTCAGAGTAAATAATACAGAGATCATTCAGAGCTTAGGCATCCCAGTTTCCATATCTAGAGATTTCATTGTTTTCTTGTATTTTTCTTGCTTGATACTATACTTGGTCCGTCAGTGTTGCTATCATTGATCTTTGTTATTATTATTATTATTCAGTTGCATTTATGTCAGCATTTGAGTTCATCGTTTTGTTCTCAAAAGTTGAAAACTACATCTTCATTGTGCTTTTGTGCCTTATCTGTCCATATCTCCCTCTCTGTTTAAACCTGGAAAGTTGATTGTGAAAGTTTCATTGTTCTCAAGTCTTTTTGTTGCTTCATGGTATTCTTCAGCATAAAAAGGTGCTCCAGACTTGTAAAGTCTAAGATGAGAGGAACGTATTGAGCTTGGGTTATTGCATGCGCTCAGTGCAGAGGACATATTTTCATTTACGCAACAGCCTCTGTCGGGGGAATTAAGAGGCTAATGCGTAATGGGCTTCAGTCAATATACTCACCCTCTAGACATGGAAGGAAAGCATAACAACTCGCATTCTCCAATAGTTAAAGGGTGTTGATCAATAACTACTTTTCTATTATGATTGGGCCTTGGCCTATCACCCCAACAGCATGAAATAATCACCGTACTCTAAAAATCTAAATTTCCTTCTACATTAAAGTAAGGATTAAAATTAAGATTTATATATTTGAAATATTATTATACATTATTATTTATATCGGATTATAAATATGAGAAAATTTAAAATCCAAATTATTTTTAAAATAAATATTTTTAATTCTTTTAATAAAATAATAATTATATTTATAACATTTAATTAATCAAATATAAACTCCTAACAATAATCAACGATTCATCTGAGCCAAACAAGAATATGATTGGACCAAATTTTTAATTCCAAGCTGATTCCTACCCTATAGAAGATACTAGAAGGACCGAGTCTCATCATCTCCCCCGTTAACTTGTTTTTCATGTAAAAGAAAAAGTGAAAAACCTCAAAGCTTCTAAAAACCTCACAAAGCAATCTCTGCAAGCTCTCGACCCACAAAATGGACGCGGCGAAATTGAACGAGCTGAAGAAGTTCATCGATCAGTGCAAATCCAACCCTTCCATTCTCAGCGATCCTTCCCTCTCCTTCTTCCGCGACTATCTCGAAAGGTAATTTGAAACATTCCATCACTCTCTACTCTACTCGCTCCATTTCTCACTCTCGTTTTTACTTGCTGATAAATAAAAACGTCATCGTTTTTCAGTCTCGGGGCTAAGCTCCCTTCCTCCGCTTACAGCCATGGAGCCAGCGACTCCAAATCAGTAACTGCTTCAACAGAAAATTAAACTCTTACATTTTTCTCCTTCTTTTGTTTCTAATTTTGTAATCCGACCGAGGATTTTGATTTACAGAAAAGTTTTGTGGTGGAGGGAAGTGACGATGAAATGGCGGATGAAGGAGAGAAACTAAATGTAGAAGAGGAAGAAGAGGAAGATGAGATTGTCGAATCGGATATCGAGCTCGAAGGCGATACGGTTGAGCCTGATAATGATCCTCCACAAAAGGTATCATCTAATTTAGCAATGAATTTATGTTCCATTTTATTGGGATTGTTTTAAATTAATTGTGTTAGTGTTTTATATTTTTGGTGTCTGTAGATGGGAGACCCTTCGGTGGAGGTCACAGATGAGAACCGCGATGCTGCGCAATCAGCTAAAGCCAAAGCCATGGATGCCATTTCTGAAGGTAAATAAATCAGTATCTAATATTCATTTGTCTATTTTTGTTGAATTTGTATCTGATGAATCAGTATAATGCAGGGAAGTTAGAGGAAGCTATTGATAGCCTGACAGAGGCGATTTTGCTGAATCCAACATCAGCAATTATGTATGCCACAAGAGGTTAGTTTTTGCATTTTAGCCATAACATGCTCTATTTGATTTGATTCTTTTGAGATAGATTCTTATATTTTTGAAATGGTTTGGTTGCTTCGTCATGGTTTTTTGTTTCAGCTAGTGTTTACATCAAGATGAAAAAGCCCAATGCTGCTATTCGAGATGCCAATGCAGCTTTGGAGGTTCGTATATATGTTGTTGTTTGCTTTGGTGTAAATGTGGTTTTGCACTTGCTTGTATGATAAAATGCATAAATGGTAACTGTCTGTCTTGGATTATTGTTTGATTCAAGCAATACATTTAAGGAATTTATGCTCAGCGATATTGTGTTCCATATTTGTTTCCACATGTTTTAGGGTTTTTCTGGAAACAATGGTGTGGTTGTTGAGAAGGAAATATTTTACATATTCCCTCATTCTTATCTTATAGATTAACCCAGATTCTGCTAAGGGCTACAAGTCTCGTGGCATTGCACGAGCAATGCTTGGTCAATGGGAAGATTCTGCAAAGGATCTGCACGTGGCATCGAAGTTGGATTATGATGAGGAAATAAACAATGTGCTTAAGCAGGTTTGCTCTTGTCTGTCCTTTCTTTGGATGGTTTAGTCCATGCTTCATAATTCTCAGAAGATGAGATTTAAAATCAGAACAAATAGAGAGATAAGGTTTTAAGAATAAGTTAGAAGGATTTTGGTTAATCAGTAGATCTCTGGTGTTGGAAGCTTATCAGATAATTTCTCCCTGTTTATCGTTTCTGAAAAAAATGAACTTCTATTCAATAGGCTTGCATAGTTGACCTAACTCAATCAAGCTCTATTCCTTTCTAATTGAGTGGTCTACTTAAAATGTGATGTATTAGGATTTAGGTGCACTGAGCCTTTCCCAAAATAACAACTAGGCTTAAGATGCATCTTCCGACATAGAAATGAAGTGTTATTCTGTGCCACCAATGTTTTTTGTTTTGGTCTGTATCAGCATTATTAAAAATGAGAGACAGGACTGTTGTTGTTGGCTATAAGACCTGTTTTGGTGGCTCACATCGATTCTTCGCTTAAATAGGTTGAACCCAATGCACAACGAATTGAGGAACACCGTAGGAAGTATGATAGATTGCACAAAGAGAGAGAGGACAGAAAGGTTGAGCGCGAGAGACAACATCGTCGTGCTGAAGCTCAGGTAATTTAGCACTTATTCATCTTCTGACAATGTTACCTTACAATTGTTTTCTTTGACTGATTACACTGCATATTGTGCTCAAGGCTGCATATGAGAAGGCTAAGAAGCAGGAGCAATCATCCTCCAGTAGAAGACCTGGAGGGATGCCTGGTGGGTTTCCAGGTGGTATGCCTGGAGGTTTTCCAGGAGGAATGCCCGGAGGGATGCCTGGAGAAATGCCTGGTAGCATGCCAGGTGGGATGCCTGGAAATGTTGATTTTAGCAAAATATTGAATGTAAGTATGATTGAACAGTCTTGTTTTTTTTTTTCCTATTAAAGTAATCTACCTTTTTTTGCTTCTTATCTAGATGCTATTGGAAATTTTCTTTCACATTGTTTTAGGCTGAAATGTCAAGAAAACTATTTGTTTCGACTTTTATGTTGCACACTAGATACTTGGAATAGGTGAATTGCTATTTTGGAAACTTGTTTTTTTGATGTGGTTTCTGGTTTTTGATATTTTGATCAGGACCCTGAATTGATGGCGGCATTTAGTGATCCAGAAGTCATGGCTGCTCTCCAAGATGGTAGCTTTTTGGCTCTCCTATGTTTTATTTTTTTTTCCCCTTCTTGACACTTTTATACTTCTTTCCTCACCTAGACTTGCAACTTGTGGAGTAATCTTTCCTTTCATTCTTTAAGGTTTTTTTTTAACCCTAGTTGCTTTCAATGAACTAGGACTATGTTTACTATGCTTGCTGAAGAAAATGTAGGAGCATTTTTTAGCTGGCCTTAGGTTCTGATACGTGTTGGCATAGGGTTCAGCAAATGCCTGATTCTAGTAGGATACAGTGCAGAACAGGACTCTTCTAGGGGACCCCAAATTTTTTGGCTGAGGCTTTATTGAAATGAATGTTAGTGTTCTTTGTAGATTTACAGTATTATATGTGCTATAGTGCAATAATTCTGTATAACCTTACAGATGCATGACCATATATTTTTGAATGTTGGACATCTTGGTTAGTCTATTTAAAAATTGATAGTGAGTTTTATATATCTTAAACATATTTTTTTGGGGAAAATTCCTTGTAATTTAGCAAATAGTTTGTCTCTGGAACCTCATTCAGGAAAATGTTTGCAATGGAGCTGTAGTTTCAGTCCTATTTTTTAGCTTTGATGTTCTCTAATGCTTTTGGTAACTGGCATAATTTTCATTTATCCTTATATGTGCTATCTCTAGGTGTGAATGATTCATCATCATGGTTGTATGTATTAAATGACTCCATGTTCTATTGTACATGGAAATTTGACATTCTTTATCATTTTCTTAGGTGACAAATCTTTTTACTGATTTGTATGCTTAGACTGACTTTGCCTTGAGAGTGTTTGAAAGGCATATTTTCCTTGCACACTTTCTATCCATTCAAATGTGGCATTATCTAGTTAATCGTACTGTGTACTCTTTTGTATGGGTTCTTTAAGCATATGTATAACGCAAAAGGCATTAGAAATCCAATCCTATTTTCTCAGGACATTTGTGGTCATCAACACATCAGAATTTCTTGCACAAGTGCCTCTGAGAGTTTTATGCTTGTATAATGGGGGCTTATATGTTCTTGTCAATGGTTTTGCAGTGATGAAGAACCCTGCTAATCTTGCAAAGCATCAAGCAAATCCCAAGGTGGCTCCTGTAATTGCAAAGATGATGGGCAAATTTGCAGGACCCAAGTAAAATAGTTTTTCAAATTGATGTCATATTTGGGGAAATACTCCTGTCATATTTGAGGAGATGATGTTTTGTTTTGCTTCTTATTTAAGGTATAAATTGTAGTAAATGGAAGAATCGCAGGATTGTTGTGTTGGGAATTTGTTTTAATAGGTTGGAGGATTTTATTGATGAATTGGAACGACATTGAGCCTTTGACATATTTTTGCAACGTTTTTAGGCGTTGATAACTTGGGTTACAGCCATATCCTTGTCAGGCACAACACTTTTATCCCGAAAGAATGCTTCATCTTTAGGGGCGGGGTTAATCAATTTTTATTGAGGGGATTAAAAATAGAAAAATAAAAATAAAAATTTTCAAAAATAATATATTGAATTTAACCATAATAAAAAATAATCATGTAAATCAAGAAAAAAATATTTACAGTAGTTTGAAATATGAGTTTGATCATATTTTTTGAATTTAAATTTATTGATTAATAATTATGTATTGAAAAATATTTATTTTTTAAAACTTGAGTTTTAGATGTTTTGATTTACATTGTTCTTATTCATAAATTGAAGTATTAAGATTTTATGATTTAAGTGTAAAAGAATTATTTGGAGGATTTACATATTTTCTTTTAAACAATTTGTTAATTGTTTTCAATTTACTTACACTTTAATCAAATTTGAAAAAAAAAATAATCCAGTCAATTTTTAATATTTTTATTTTTTTATTTAAACTTATAATATTAAATATAAAACTATAATAAATAAAATATAAATAGTTAAATACAATATACAAGATTGTTAATTTCTTCTTATATGATTAAAATTATTTAAAGGTTATATATTCAAGATAATTCTCTTTTAACTAAATATAAAACATAAAACATATAAAAAAAATATATTCAAAATAATTTTTTCGTACATAGTCAGTATTAATAAAAAAATGATATATTGATAAAATTTTAAGCAACAACTATAGTTTATATTTAAAAATTATATAATAATTTATTAATTTTTAAATATTAAAATATTAAA